>NW_018479734.1:4136-19495 GCF_002113885.1 Mizuhopecten yessoensis | reverse complement strand
GCCAAATTACCCCTTTTGCCCCCCCCCCCCCCCTTATCCCTGGGGGTCAGCCCTGCCATTTGTTCAATTTTGATTCCCCACCACCTAGGGATGCTTCCATTTAAATATGGTTGATATCCATCCCATTGTTCCAGAGCCGAAATTGCTTAAAGCAATATGGGCAAATAACACCTTTTTCGCCCCACCCTCAGTCCCCCAGTGGGGCAGCCCCTCCATTTCTACAATTTTGAATCCTAACAACCTGAGAATGCTTCCCACCAAATATGGTTGACATCTTTCTCTTAGTTCCACAGAATAAGTTGTTTAAAGCAATATGGCCAAATAACCTCTTTTGGCCCCGCCCCTCAGCCCCTCCATTTGTACAATTTCGAATTTCCATCAAATTTGATTCAATTCCAATCAGCAGTTTAGAAGAAGTCGTTTTTAAGAAATTGTTGACAACAACTGACCGACTGTTGACAGAAACCACGGTATGGCATAAGCTTACCTTGGTCCTTTGGACCAGGTGAGCTTATAAAATTGATTGGCAGACGACGGATGCTGCACCATACACGATCAATCAGTTAGCCACAATGATAACTTGACTATCAAGTTTTATATGGCCTTGATGGATGATTACATGAATTGTTATTGTAAAATACAGGTTCAAATATTTCACACGCTCTTAAATATTTAGACAATGACACTTGAAACATTTGCTCAGTTCCTGTCCCTGAAGAGGTTTTGTTCCTATTGAAGGCATGCTGTATCTCTCTGCCATCAAGCAAACATCTTCATATCCAACCCTACTCAGCAAACTCACCTATCAAAGCTGACAACTTGGTATCCCTGCCTGTAAAATACAAGGATTCATGCCATGAGATACTTTACAAAGCAACCATTCAGAAATAGGACAGAAAATAAAGAGATCCCGGCAGGATCTTGATGCCCAACACCGGAAGATCTTCTTTAGTTCTATCTAGGTAATTTTACTCTCTTCTCTACTTTTGGCTTATGAAATAAGATTATGAATAGTAAAATCTTTTGTGTATAAAGTATATTTACCAAATCTTCAAAACAACAGAACACTGACAACAGTTAGTACTAGTGTATGGAGGATCAGATGTCACCACAGTAACACACTGAACCAATACAGGGTTCATATAGTCCCACACACCCTTACACATTGTATACACAAACATGTCACCACAAAACCGTGCCCCCATGATATAGACTGTTGTGCTGGTGATGTATATATCCGTGCTCCATGGTGTGGGCAGGTTTATTTATCCCTATAACTGTTAAGTGGATGCATGAAAACGGACTTTCAAGTAGTGAAGGGATCCTACATACCAGGAATTCAATGTTAAGAGCAAGCTGATAATTGATATGGTTTATATTTATCACAAAGTAACATGCCAATTTTCTGCCGGTCTTCAGTTATTATTCCCAATTTTTATCTTTCAGTTCAATTTGACTATACTTATTTTATAATTTAAATTACAATTTTATTTTATTTTATTTATATTAATTCCGTATCGGCAGTGTGCTATTTCATTCCGTTTATATACATGCCAGATTTCCTATAGGCCAATCTGCGAGATTTACAACCATTCTAAGGGAATTTGGGTAAAAGTAAGGGAGGTTTTATTCGGGGTGCATTTCACGGCATAAAACCCTATCTAATTCAAATAAATTAATGAAATTAAGTACAAAATAACTTTTATTTTGACTTTGGCAGAGTTTTATTGAACATTTGAACACTTCTTTGTAATTGCATTTTCCTTTTTGAAGTACAAAACTATCTGAAGTACTGTTTGTGAAGGGTTCAAAATATAATCATCCTTTCTGCAATTTGTATTATAAGAGCAGTTGAATGGTCAATAACAAATCTGAATTTTCTTGTTTTTATACAACAAGAGGCCCAATGGGCCTCAAATGTGGACTAAAACAAAGCTACAGGCAGAATACCAGTATCGAGGACTATAAGTCATTCGAAAGAACCCGTTAAAAGATTTAAACACATTTGACCCCTGTGACCGTGAAAGTCAAACAAGGATATTAAGTTGCAACTTGCCAAATATCACTGACCTAGACCTCTTGTTTATTGAGAGGAGATCTTTAAAAGGTTCATACATATTTTACCATGTACATGTACCATTGAAGTCAATTTTTATTTTTTTTTACATATTTCAATAGTAGACCCCTGTGACATTGAAAATGGGAGGTCATTTATTTGCATGATAATTGCCAAATATCATCAACTTTGGCCTTTTGATTATTGAGAAGAAGTTGTTATAAGTCAAAAATTCACGACGGATGCCACGCCAAGGCATATTATTAGCTCACTAGGCCCTTCAGACCAGTGGCCTTAAAATTAAAAATTATTCTCTTTCAATTAATGATAGCTTGTGTCAATCTTCATTCTTTCTTTTAGAATGAAGCAGACACATTTTGACTGAGGTTGTCTGTTACAAATATGTTACCCTGACATTTTATTACATTGATATGTGATCCTGATATTTTTATTTCTTGTAAAACTTTGGAACTTATTGCTGTTCATCATACCCCTGTTTGCTGATATGTTAAGTTGTTCTTTCACAGCACCAAATTCGTCCCTGACAGCACCAACTACGGCACCAAATTCATCCCTGACAGCACCAAATTCCTCTCCGATGTGACCTGTATTGGATTGATAGAAATATAAATGGGTGAAGTTTGTATGGCAAAGACGATGATTCCTTTACACATATATAATCAGATATTACCTCCAGGGTGTGTTTGACACTACTTTTGCTAGAGAAACTAACCATTATGCTCATCAGTATCAAACCTCTGAGCCAAGAAAGTGCATGTGGCCATCTTGTATTTTAAATCAACTTAAACAAGAGATCGTAGAAGGATCTTGGTGCCCACCATGAAAGGATCTTTATCAGATCTTCAAAAGATGATCTTAAACATTCTTTGATCTTCAATTTTCTTACAGTTACTATCACCTAGTCCTATGCTGGAAATCCTCAACAGAAATCTTGTACATTATCTTAAACTTTGTAATGCAAAATGCAAAAAAAAATTCTTATACAAATAGGTGCTGTCAATGAGGAATAAATTCTCATTAGGGCCAGGGGTATTTTTAACAAGGGGAACATATATATATATAATTTGTAAAAGATCCCTTTGAATACTTTCTGTGAAATAGAGCTATGCACATGGGCCTTAACGGTCACCCGAGTCCTACAGTATTTATTTTTGTTGTTGAAATATACAGTGGAGATAATGATGTCAATCATCCCTACCAATTTGAGTAAATAAAAGTTAAGTATAACGTTAAGTTAAGTTTGTCAGGACCATGAGTTGATCATTCCTAGACTGAGTTTCAGTTAAATCGGCCTATTAGAACTTGATTTTAAGCTTGAAACAAATTTATCAAAATGGTGGCCGTGGCGGCCATATTAGATTTCAGATTGACCCGAAAAAAATAACAACCCATTGTCAGGACCATGAGTCGATCATTCCTACCAAGTTTCAGTTAAATTTGCCAAGCAGGACTGGACTTTAAGTTTGAAATAGATATTTTCAAAATAGTGGCCATGGCGGCAATATTTGATTTCTGATCGAACCTGAAAAATAACAACACCTGGTCAGGGAGATGTCAGTAATATTACAATGAAGTATCAATGAAATCCCATCGACAGTATTTCAGCTGAAGTCGGAAATGTAAAATGTTAACGGACGATGCACAATGCACGACGACGGACGAAGACGGATAGCAATAGGTCACTTAAGCTGAAGCTCAGGTGACCTAAAAATGCACATCTAGAGACCAAGGGAAGCTTTCATACTGAGGAAGATTCCTCCAGTACTTTCAAGAAATAGAAATATAAAACCTGAACTACCAAAATCCAAGATGGTCGATCAATTTCAAAAGTAATCATGCACAACTAAAGGTCAAGGGGAACCTACAAATCAAATCCGACAGCGCAAGTTAAAAACCTCTCAATTAAGATTTAAAAAACTTTGTTTTCTGCTCTTTTCCGGCTGTTGTATCTAAGGAAGCACAGACATATTAGAATGTGCTTGGTAACGAGTAGGGGGTCTCCCGGGGTATATCAAGAGTAGTTGCAGCTTGCCTTTTGGAGATACAGGTTTTTATAGCAAACATAAATAGAAACACGTGTACAGTAAAACCTTGATATAATGCCTTTCACTTTCCACCTCGCTCACTGCCAACATATTTCAAAGTCCCTTAATTCTGTTTTTCTTAAGAATTCCTTTATATCTTTCAGTCAATTTATTACCAAACCCCTTTATATGCCAAGCTTTCTTTGAACAAATGGTGGCAATATAACAGGTTTTGGGAATGGCGTACCTTAACCTTCACAATTCTAAAGAAGAGATGACTAGACAACATGAGACAGTCAACAGCGTACTGATGGTGGGGATTCAACACTGCACATAAAAACTTGCCCAAAAACTTTAACTTGAGTGAAGTGGGACGCTGACGCCAGTGTGACTACACTAGCCCCCCTTTTTCAGCAAATAAACAAGCTAAAAAGCGCAATACCCATCAAACCAATTATCATTTGTTCATATAAACCAGAACTGTAGTCTGTAGTCTATAGTCTCCCACCAGTAATGATTTCTTTATTCTCTGAGCTGTACACTGATTTAAGTATATAGGTCACTGACATACTTCCTGTACTCCCTCCCAATGCCAAATTACACTTGCAAACCAAATCTTGTTAGCCCAGATGAACTAGTTTTGCTGAAATCATCCTAGTAGTTAAGGAAGAATTGTCAGAACAAAGATTTTTAAAGAAGGACCATAACTCCTTAAAACAAGAGAATTGGTGGAACAGATGTATGCTCCCCGAAAACAACTTTATTGGAGGCTTTTCCTGTTTGCGAAGATTGCATTTGGTTAGATTTATGACACCTATTGGTAAAAATATGTTGAAATGGGGAGTTTGGAAGAAGGAAAATATTGTTTTAACTGTTACATACATGATCATATCTGGCACAGTGCACATCGTCTTAGTATGACTGATGTACACACCAAGACATGATCCTACCTTAAATGCCGGTAAAGTTATGCTACGGACATGAAAAGGAAGGACGGACAAAGCGGCAACTATATGCTTCCCCGAAAATGTTCGGGTAACATAACAAGAGGCCCAAGGGCCTTAGCGGTCACCTGAGTTATATCATAGATACTGGTAGCTTTATTTTATGGTTTAGATGTGATGTGGAAATCAGCATGTAAACTAAGTGAAATACAATACTTGTCATGTCATCAATGGATAAGAATTTGAAAATATTGGTAAATGTTCCCTTTGGGGCCCCGCCCTAGCCCCTGGGGATGGGGCAGGAATCCTAATTTTACAAAGTAAAACTCTCATTTACCCAAGATGATTCTGACTAAGTTTGAGCAATTTTCTGCTGAAAATGGATAAAATATATACCGAAAAGTGTTATTTCCCTATATAAACTATATTAAACGTTAACCCCTCCCCAAGGGAGAACGGATAGCTCGGGGTCCTGATATTTTCAATTTAAATAAAGCCCCTGATGATCTTTCTTTCCACGTAAAGAAAATCACTGTAGTACCTCTGAGTCTGGAGAAGAAGATTTTTGAAATATTGATTAATTTTCCCTTTGGGGCCCCGCCCTGGCCCCAGGGGTCGGGGTAGGAATCTCAATTTTACAATTTGAAACCATCTACCTCCAAGGATAATTCTCACCAAGTAAAAATAATTTCCTACAGAAAGTTGTCAAAATATACCCAAAAGTGTTATTTCCCTATATAAACTATAGTAAACTTTACCCCCTCCCCAAGGGAGAACGGATAGCTCGGGGGTCCTGAAATTTACAATTTAAGTAAAGCCCCTGATGATCTTTCTTTCCACGTAGAGAAAATCACTGTAGTACCTCTGAGTCTGGAGAAGAAGATTTTTGAAATATTGATTAATTTTCCCTTTGGGGCCCCGCCCTGGCCCCAGGGGTCGGGGTAGGAATCTCAATTTTACAATTTTGAAGCCTCATCTACCAAGGATGATTCTGACCAAGTTTGAAAAAAATCCATCCACTGGTTCTTGAGAAGTTGAAAATGTAAAAGTTTACGCACGACGACGGACGACGACGGACGAAAAGCGATTGGAATAGGTCACTTGAGCAAAGCTCAGGTGACCTAAAAATGCACGACATCAGGGGGTAATTACCATATCTGTAAAGTTTCATTGAAATTGGTCCAGTTGTTTAGGAGGCAAACATTCTTTTTCAACAAAGGGCCATAATTCCTTTTTAAAAGGGTCGGAATGAAAAAGTACTACTTGGATTCACAATGCTAGGGGGCAGTTACCATATATTTAAACTTTGAAATTGGCCCAGTAGATCAGGAGAAGTTGTCAGGACAAAGGATTTTTCAAGAAAGGGCCATAACTCCATAACAAAGGGTTAGGATATATCTAGTAACTTCATTGGGGGGGTATAATAAGCAAGCATTTGACTAATGCTGACGCCAACCTTTTAGATATCCTGCTAGTAATAACTTCAATTATTTCCATGAGAACAGTTTTCAAATATCAAGTTTCACATTGTTGACTACACACCTGGGACTGTTTTGCTAGTAAAGCCTCTACACGACTAAGACTTTGAGTTCATAATAAAGTAGTCATGTGTGGATGGAGTTCTATGCAGGTTAAAGACTGATAACTTATAAGATTTATTGTAGATTTTTCAGTGGTGTTTCAAAGTCTTCAGGTGAGTACGTTTGATTTTTGATATCATTTGCTGATAAGGGAGCTGATTGAATCGTCAGTGGTAGAATGATAACCAGTTGGACAGGTAATGACTTTTTATACCCAGGGAGAATCATACTCGTTACCAAGCAAGCACAAACTATTAGTCAGAGATAGTTACTGGGGAACAACTCAAAACCAGAAAAAATAGAAGCTTCTTTTTAATCTCAAATGAAAGATTTTTAACTTGCTCTTTCAGCTTTAACTGTCTTTTCGCCATCTGATCAGTCTCAAAAAGTCAACATGCACAACTAAGGACCAATGGTAGCCTATATATATATTTTGAGAAAGATCCCTTTGGTACTTTCTGAGAAATAGTGATAACAAACCTTAACTGTCAAAATCTAAGATGGCCGTTTGTCGGACGTTTTGTTTCTCTGATCAGTCTCAAAAGTTGATATGCACAAATAGGTACCAAAGGGAACTTGTATATTAAATTTGAGAAAGATCCCTCCAGTGCCTTTTTAAGAAACAACAATAACACAAATTGTTGAAGGATGGACACACAGACCATTGACCACTGATGCTGGGCGAATTTGAATCAGAGGGGGCTAAAAATAACATGTGCAGCTTGTGTTCTCACTAGGGAATGATTACTAAACAAGAGACTCATTTGGCCTGTAACACTCACCTATTAATCATCTATCATCTGTGACCTTCAAAACGAGTACAGGCTAATTTGTTTTTAAAAGTCTACATGTACGTACGGTTACTCTATACATTACAGGTCTATGTATTAAGCTTAAACACTGTTTTACTAAATTAAATGACCATAAAACACTGATGGAATTATATAAAATATTCATAAACTTTGGCCTAGATTGTTCCTCGCTGATATGGTTAGATATTATAAAAGGTATTGTAACACGAGTCCAAATAAACAACGTAAAGACTTACCCTGAAGGTCAGTCATATCTGTTTGCATGGCGTCCTGTTTGACCGACATACCAGCCATGTTCCCTGAAGAGACAAGATAAATGTATCATTAACCCAATGCTACTTAGAAGCCAATACATCTAAACCATGTGCTTCAATGAAGGAAAAGATATGTTTTACTGAATTAAATGACAGTGAAAACATTGCTGGAATCAATATAAAAGAAATTATTCATAAACTTTGACCTGTATTGAGGTCCCTTTTGATATAAGATTGTGAAATGGAAGTTTAACATGAGGGCTGAAATAAACAACGTAAAAACTTACCCTGAAGGTCAGCCATATCTGTTTGTATGGCGTCCTGTTTGACAGACATCCCAGCCATATCTGTTTGTATGGCGTCCTGTTTGACGGACATACCAGCCATGTTCCCTAAAGAGACAAGATAAATATATCATTAACCCATTGCTACTTAGAAGCCAATACATCTAAACCATGTGCTTCAATGAAGGAAAAGATATGTTTTACTGAATTTACTGAATTAAATGACAGTGAAAACATTGCTGGAATCAATATAAAAGAAATTATTCATAAACTTTGACCTGTATTGAGGTCCCTTTTGATATAAGATTGTGAAATGGAAGTTTAACATGAGGGCTGAAATAAACAACGTAAAAACTTACCCTGAAGGTCAGCCATATCTGTTTGTATGGCGTCCTGTTTGACAGACATACCAGCTATATCTGTTTGCATGGCGTCCTGTTTGACAGACATACCAGCCATGTTCCCTGAAGAGTACATCATTAAAGATACAATTAATGATTTTCTTACTAAGTGAAATTCTTTAAAAGAGCTTTGATGTATTTGCAATGTTTTCGATGAAATACGAAGAAAACTACATCATTTAACCAAAGTACACAGTCTGAAAGTACTGTAAATGTTAATTGTGTATGGCACAAATCACCACTTTTGATCAAATTACCAGAAGTTCATTGACAATATTAACAGAGGGAGCTATCTGTTTTATATGTTAAATATCATAGTGTCTTCAAATGTATCTATTTCCAGTTTCCTGAAGTGACTGGAAATGAGAACCCTAAGTAAGGTGCCCATCATTGTACCATCTTCATTATATATATATAAACAAGAGGCCCAAGAGGGCCTGTATCGCTCACCTGAATATTTAAGCAGTCATAGCAAATATTCTCAGTAAATATTATAAATATTGTACTACAAATTTCTCACTCGCAAACTTTGTCGGCACCATCTATTGAAACTTCCAGTCAAATTCTATTATAAGATTTTATGCTTTTTGGCCATCGTTCTTCTTCAAAAGTTGTTTGACATATTGTTCCCTGTGACTTTGTAAGTATGTCAATTCATTTTCCTTCTCAAACTTGTATAGCTCTATCCAAAGAAGCTACCAGCCAAATCTTATGAATCCATTCCTTTTGGTTCTTCAGAACAAATTGAAATGTTGTTGACCTCTGTGACATTTAAAGTAGGTTGAGGTCATTCTAATTTGCAAACTTTGGTGAGCTCTATCCCAAGAAGCCACTAGCCAAATATTATAATTTTATGCCTTTCGATTTTTGAGAAGAAGTCGCTTGATGTTTTTGACATATTTGACATCTGTGACCTTGAAGAAGGTCAAAGTCATTTTCATTCTCAAACTTTGTCAGGCTCTATCTCAGGAAGCCACAAGGCAAATATGAAGGTTCTACATCTTTTTGTTCTTCTTCAGAAGTTGTTTAAAGAGTTTGACATATTTTACCACTGTGACCTTGAAAGTAGGTCAAGGTAATTTTCATTCTCAAACTTTGTCGAGTTCTATCCAAGGAAGCCACCAGCCAATTTTGAAGATATTATACCTTTTAGTTCTTCATAAGAAGTCGTTTGAAGTGTTTGACATATTTGACTGCTGTGACCTTGTAAGCCGGTCAAAGTAATTTTAATTCTCAAACTTTGTTGGGCTCTATCCAAGGAAGCCACCAGCCAAATAGGACGATTCTATACCTTTTAGTTCCTCAGAAGAAGTCGTTTAAAGAATTTGACATATTTAACCTCTGTGACCTTGAAAGAAAGTCAAGGTCATTTTAATTCTCAAACTTTGTCGGCTCTATCCCAGGCAGCAATCAATCAAATATAAAGATTCTATATTTGACCCCTGTGACCTTGAAAGTAGGTCAAACTAATTTTCATTCTCAAACTCTGTTGGGCTCTATTCCAGGAAGCCACCAGCTAAATATGACGATTCTGTACCTTTTAGTTCTTCATAAGAAGTCGTTTTAAGTGTTTGACACATTCGATCCCTGTGACCTTGAAAGTAGGTCAAGGTCATTTTCATTCTCAAACTTTGTTAGGCTCCATCACAGGAAGCCATCAGCCAAATATGAAGATTCTATACGTTTTAGTTCTTTAGAAGAAGTCGTTTGAAGTGTTTGACATATTTGACCCCTGTGACCTTGAAAGTAGGTCAAGGTCATTTTCGTTCTCAATCTTTGCTGGGCTCCTACCAACAAAGCTTTCAGACAAATATAATGACTCTAGGCCTGTCAGTTCTTCAGAAGAATCTATTTAAAGGAAAAGTTGACGACGAGGACGGACGGATGACGGACGCCGCACCATGACATAAGCTCACTTAAGCTTGCCCTTTGGGCAGGTGAGCTAATAATTGGTTCTTTGTCAGTTTGATTTTCTTTTTCTTTTCTCTTATCTGTTTAATACGGTCATGTTAACAGTAAAATTGTAAATGCACCTTTGAGGTAACCATTGATCTTATCTTAATACTGCTGTGTATAAAAGACAACCTTTAAAGTGAGTTTTTCATTTCACATATTTACTAGTACGGTACTTAATGTGAAAGAAATAAAGCTGATCATTGCAATACGAGAAAGATCTGTTAAGTTGTTCTGTCGGCCATCTTGTTTTTATGATCAATTCAATTCAATTAGTTTATTCTGTAAGCCTTACAACTTATAAGATACAAAACACAATATTAATACATATTAACAGGTTAAACAGAGTAATGATGTACAGGAGAGTGATAATTGTATGTAATCGTATCATATACACCTATACACACAAGAATGTGATAATACTACAAGAGGCCCAATGGGCCTGCATCGCTCACCTGGTATAAATCTCACACTTGTAACCTTAAAAGTGATCTAAAATAAAGCTACAGGCAAAATATCAGTATTTATGATTAAAATTTATTCAAAAGAACCTGTTAAATTTTTTGAAAATATTTCACCCCTGTGATTGAAAGTCAAACAAGGTAATTATGTTGAACAAATTTTATAGCCTTTCATCTCAGGATGCAACTTGCAAAAATATCAACATCTTGGGACCCATGGCTATTCAGAAGAGGTTGTTTAAAGTTTTTAAGACAATTGACCCCTGCGACTTTGAATATAGTTGAAGGTCATTCATTTGAACAAACTTGGTAGCCCTTCACCCAAGTATGCTACTGGCCAAATATCATCACCCTGGGCATTTTGGTTATTGAGAAGAAGTTGTTTAAAGTTTTTAAGACAATTGACCCCTGCGACTTTGAATATAGTTGAAGGTCATTCATTTGAACAAACTTTGTAGCCCTTCATTTCAACATGCTACTGGCCAAATATCATCACCCTGGGCGTTTTGGTTATTCAGAAGAAGTTGTTTCAAGTTTTTAATATATTTGACCCCTGTGACCTTGAATATATAGTTGAAGGTCATTCAATTGAACAAACTTTGTAGCCCTTCACCCAAGAAATTGTTTAAAGCAAAATATTGACGCCGGACGACAGACGCCACGCCACGGCATAATAATGACTGAGAGCGCTTCTTAAAAGCAACAAGAGGCCCAATGGGCCTGCATCGCTCACCTAGTATTAATCTCACACTTGTAATCTTAAAAGTGGACTAAAATACAGCTACAGGCAAAATATCAGTGTTTCATTCATAAGAACCTATTAACAGATTTAAACATGACACCTGTGACCTTGAATGTCGAACAAGGACATTATAATATTAGGCTGAACAGAGTTTATAGTCTTCCAACCCAGCATGCTTCTGGAAAAATCATTACCCTGGACCTTTTGGTTATACAGAACAAATCATTTAAAGATTTAAACATATATTGACCTCTGTGCCCTTGAATATGGGCGAAGTTCATTCACTTGGAAGTCCTTCATCCCAGCATGTTAATGGCCAAATATCATCACCCTTGGCCTTTTGCTTATTATGAAGAAGTCATTCAATGGTTTTAAACATATTTGATCCATGTGACCTTAAAATATAGATGTCAAGGTCATTCATTTGAACTTGGTAGTTCTTCATCCCAGCATGTTACTGGCATTATCCTAGGTCTCTTGGTTATTCAGAAGAAGTTGTTTAAAGGTTTTAAACATATTTGACTCCTGTGACCTTGAAAGTGGGTCAAGGTCATTTATTTGAACAAACTTGGTAGCCCTTCAACCGAGCATGTTACTGGCCAAATATCATCACTCTAGGCCTCTCAGTTATTCAGAAGAAGTTGTTTAAAAGATTTTAACATATTTGACCCCTGTGACCTTAAATAAAATTGGAAGCCCTTCATCCAAGCATGTTACTGGGCAGATATCATCATCCTAGGCCTCTTGGTTATTCAGAAGAAGTTGTTTAAAGATTTTAACATATTTGACCCCTGTGACCTTGAAAATTGATGAAGGTCATTTATTTGAACAAACTTAGTAGCCCTTCATCCAAGCATACTTCTGGCCAAATATCATCACCCTAGGCCTTTTGGTTACTGAGAAGAAGTTGTTTAAAGTAAAAAGTTGACGCCAGACGGACGCATGACGCTGCACCATGCCATAAGCTCACTTGGCCCTTCGGGTAGTGTTGGGAATCGGACAGAAAATTACAATCGATTAATCGGAAGCCCCAAACCGATTGACTATCGATAGTTCAATCGGTTTGTAAGACACGTGCAGAAAAAGTCCGAAAATTATTATATCTATTATAATATATATATATATATGTAATATGTATTTGTTGTATTGTGTAGTTTCCTAATGTATACTTGTGTTGTTTTGGATTTAAATTACATAATTTTAAGTGTATATTAACACAATAGCACTTATTTTGCTTCAGACTGCACTAGCTAGTAATCCTTTATCATTATGTAGTATGCTTTACTGCTTCTGTATGCACCTTTGGTCTTTAGTCACCATCTGTAGTATGCTAACCTGCATGTAACATAACTGCAAGGTGAGTGGATGGCTTTGTAATAGTACTTACTTAAACCACAGAATTAGATTGTTATCTAAGTCCGTGCTTAAACATGTTCAGTACTCACTAATACTTGTTTTCCAAAATTTATTTTCATATGTGTATCATGACTATGAACGTAAGATTTTATGTTGAGAGTAAATATATCACAGAAAACACAAACTACAAAGTGTTAAAAAATAACTTCATTTGTCGATTTTCAACAGTCAGTCAATCAGCTAACGAAAATGACTTTCTTCTTTAGGGTGTAGGGGGGCCTCTAACGAACTATGCCATTTCAAAGAAATTTGTCATTAGTTTTGTTTATCATTAAACTATTTCAAAATACTTGGCCATTCAGAAAATTTTGATTTCAAAAAGCTTTTAGATACTATATCGATGTAATCTATATCGTATTTACCTTTGTTGGCGTAGCTTTTCTTGCATAGCCTACAAATGACAGTTGGCATGTCTAAATTTGATTTTATTGCGGGTCCCACTGAACCTTCTTTTTTCCGGAACATGAACTATTTCCATATGGCTGATTTAACTGTCCCTAGATAGGGATAATCATGACCACGAGGCGAGAGTGATCTCCCTTCCCATAGTTCCGTGTTGTTAATTACCGTGAATGATATTTTCGAACTATCGATAGTGACAAGTTTGCAATCGATTGTCGCCGACGTCACACCTGAGCGATAGTTTTCGATTATTAGCGACAATCGTCCCAACACTACCTTCGGGCCAGGTGAGCTAAAAATGAAATACTGTTCTTACACAACTGATCAATGGTTTTTTTCAGGTGGTATTGCAGACCAAAAGTATCTACTAAATGCCGATACAATGTTCCTTTTGGGGAATTCTGTATTTTAGACAAAAAAATTTGTACAGGTATATATCATAAATTTTGCGCTCTATTAACTTATACACAATCTTACTTTCATAGCAGTTATTCCATAAATACCCTAATCCTAACTTATTCAAATCTGATTGTATATTTATAATCCAATCATCATTATCCAATAATCTCTGTTCATAACATGCTTTCAATATACAATTTTCTGTTTCTTTCACTTTAACCCAGTATTTCAATATTTTCATTTTCCAACAATATACATTGGAAGTCACCTAGTGTTTTTTTACAGAAATATGTAGGAACTTTTTCAACTCTCAAAACAAAACATGCAGCCCAATTAAGGATTAAGGGGAAAATACATATCAAATTAGAAAAAAATCCCTCAAGTACCCCCTGAGAAATAGCACTAACAATATTATTATTATTATCAATGCTAAACGTCCCATCAACACAAAATAGGTCATTACAGCCAACAAATGGTCAACAAAAACAAATGCTAAATCAAATTTTAAAGGTGTGAAAAAGGTGAAAGAACAAAGAGGAAGAAAAGAGAAAGGACAGAAAAATCTACACTATATACATGGGACTCTGATGATTTACCACGGCCCGACCATTCCAGAGGAATGCACAAAGAGCTGGCCCGAAGGCAGACACCTGTATACCAAACCCCCAGGAAGGAATGCACAACAGTGCAAACCTAGCATTTGCGTCCCGGCCGAAGGACGGTGCTGCTTGGTCTGACCTCTACCTTTCAACCTGTCTGGCTTGGGTGACCCTACCAGGAGCACAAAGCCCCAACCAGCATAACTATCCAGGTCATTGAGGTACTCGATCCCCCCTACCATGGAAAGGTGCAGCGACTAGGGGGAGCACTAACAAACCTTCAATGTCAAAATCCAAGATGGCAACCTGTTGGCCATTTTGTTTATCTGATCAGTGTCAAAAGTAAATATGCACAACTTCAGACCAAGTGGAACCTACATATATTATTTTTATTAAGATCCCTTTGGTAATTCCTGAGAAATAACGATAACAAATTAAAATCAAAATCCAAGATGGCAGCCTGTCAGCCATTTTGATTATCCGATCAATCCCAGAAGTGAACATGCACAACAAGGGGAATTTTCATATCAAATTTGAGAAAGATACCTTCAGAAGGTACTTTCTGATAAATAGCTGTAACAAGAATTGCTTAAGAATTGATGAAGGACTACAAACGACAGATGATGGATTACAGATGGACGGACCACAGACGACAGAACACAGACCGCAGACCACAGATGGAGGGCAATTTGAATAGCCAACCAACAGATGATGGTAGGCTAAAACACAGCCAGTCGATAATTTCCTTCTTCTGTAATATTGGTTTGGGTGAAACATATAGCTAGCTAACTCTTAACCCCATAGTAATGTTTGGTTGGGAAACTATGACTAGCTAACTCTTACCCCCATAGTAATGTTTGGTTGGGAAACCATGACTAGCTAACTCTTGCCCCCATAGTAATGTTTGTTTGGGAAACTATGACTAGCTAACTCTTACCCCCATAGTAATGTTTGGTTGGGAAACAATGACTAGCTAACTCTTACCCCCATAGTAATGTTTGGTTGGGAAAC
>NW_018479734.1:0-4087 GCF_002113885.1 Mizuhopecten yessoensis | reverse complement strand
ATGACTAGCTAACTCTTACCCCCATAGTAATGTTTGGTTGGGAAACAATGACTAGCTAACTCTTACCCCCATAGTAATGTTTGGTTGGGAAACCATGACTAGCTAACTCTTGCCCCCATAGTAATGTTTGGTTGGGAAACTATGACAAGCTGATTCATTCCCACCTCCCCGATATTGGCTTTAGGAGGTGAAACAATTAGCTAGCTCCTCCTGATATAGAACATGTTATGTCTACATGCTTCATATCCTACCTTTGAGGTTATCCACATCTGCTGTAATATCTTTGATGTCACTGATCTCCCCTAAAATACAACACACAATAAAATATCAGTGTTTTTCTCCTGCCCACACAACTCCAACAACCCAGGTGGCATATAAAATGGTCTGGGGTTGGTGTTACGGTATCTGTGCTGTAGCATTCAAGTTAGGTGGCACTATAAATGATACCGTTCAAAGCACGGTCCCACTACAAACAGAACACAATACATCTCCAGCACACACACATAGGGAGATATCAGCCAGGTGGCATAGGACTAGTAGTTAGCGCCTGATAAGGCAGCTCCTACTAATTCCTCAATATTTCATTGACTAATATATATATGCTTATTATATTGACTGTATAAAATTGTTTATCTATGTACTGTAAAGCGCTTTAGAGTGGCTTATGTTAGCTAGATAGGGCGCTATATCAAATGTTGTATATTTATTTATTTCTGATTAGTCAATATCCAAACTTCTGCAAGATAATTAATAAACATATCTGACTTAATTGTAGTGCGAAAACCATTGACCAATCAGATAGCAGTACCTTAATTAATTACCTTACATACGTACACAGACAGACAGACAGACGGAGGGATGGACATTTTTCCCATACCATAATTCGTCCCATCAGAATTTTTGACCGGCATATAAAAAGCATAAATTATTCATTTTTAAAAAGCTATGCAAAACTTTTTTCTATCTTCCAATTAAAACAAGAGGCCCAATGTGCTTGCATCGCTCACCTGGTATTAATCTCACACTTGTAACCTTAAAAGTGATTTATAATAAACCTACAGGCAAAATAACAGTATTTATGACTATAAATCATTCAAAACAACATTTTCAAATGATTTAAAAACCTTTGACCCATATGACCTTGAGAGTCAAACAAGGTCATTACATTGAACAACTTTATAGCCCTTCATCTCAGCATGCAACTTGCTATATATCACCACACTAGACCTTTTGTTTAATGAGATTAGGTATTTAAAGGTTTATACATATCTGACCAAATGTGATCTTGAAAGTGGTTCAAGGTCATTCATATTATTTGATAGCCTTTCATCCAAGCATGCAATTGCCCAAATATCACCATCCTGGTCCTTTTGGTTATTCAGAAGAAATTGTTTAAAGTTTTTCTTACAATTGACCCCTGTAACCTTAAATATGGGTGAAGGTCATTTATTTGAACAAACTTGGTATCCTTTAACCCAGTTTGCTTCTGGCCAAATATCATCACCCTAAGTCTTTTGGTTATTAAAAAGAAGTTGTTTAAACTAAAATATTGATGCTGAACGACGGCGACGGACAAGGGACAGACAACTGACAGGCCAGGTGAGCTAAAAATATTGATTTAATTACTGATTTTATATCGATTCAATATAATTTTAATGAATATTATTTATTCTGTAGATAAAATCAGCCTTTGTGTACAATTACCTTCGATCTGTGCTATAAGTGTTATAAAATTTTCTGTACTGGGGTCCATCCTCATGGTAAGTATATCATCCACTGCCTTCACAAACAACCCTGTCTTCAGTTCACTATTTTGTATTTCCTCCACACTTTGGCGGATGATGCCCCACCTAGTCTGAAAATCTCCATCAGAAAGGGAGGCATTGGGTGCATGTGCATATGCCTCATTGCGCTGCTCACGTAGACGGTCGATGTTTGCTGACAGAGATCTGTCTGCTATATCCGGTACATTCCCCCAACCATTCTGATGAGGTGAAATATTTCCAAGGTTTCTAAGTAGGATGTAAAGAAGTGATGTGTCCAAATCCTTAACAGAACCTTGAAACAGCCCACCCTGAGGATACAGAATCTTCTTTTGTTGTTTATTCATCGAGATGACCTGACCTTTCAGGTTGGTAAGTACATGAGCGAGTCCTGATGGTGGCAGTCGGGTGATGAGCAAATCTCGCAATAAGTCAGGGATGACATCAATGACCAGCCTGCAAATCCGGGCGAAGTTTGTGGTTTCTTTAGAAGACTGGTATTTGGCGGCTGCCATCTTCAAAGTTGGTTTATAGTCAGGCTGATGCTGGAAAAAGAATATAACATGTCATAATCTCATTACAGAATTAAGGGCAAGGTATCAATAAAGTAAGTACAAGGACTCTAGGTTGACATTTATATACAAAACATTTACATTATGAATGTGAAAAGAATGTACTTACAAATCAGAAGACGGTAAAATATTATACTGATCATGATGACAGGTAAATGTGTGTTGTGTGGAAATAGTCTCCTGCTCTACATAAAAAAAACATCAGAAAAGGAATGGCCACAATAGAAAGGTAGATACATGTGGACAGATCAGACAGGTCAACAGCTTTAAATCATCGCCAACACATATGGTCACAATCGACAATGAGAAACAATACAATGTATCACCACTAAAAAAGAGACATGTGTGGTCACCATAGACAGGAAGACTTGTGTGTTCACCATAGACAGGGAGACATGCATGTTCACCATAGACAGGGAGACATGTGATCACCATAGACAGGGAGACATGTGTGTTCACCATAGACAGGGAGACATGTGTGTTCACCATAGACTGGGAGACATGTGTGGTTATCATAGACAGGGAGACATGTGTGGTAACCATAGACAGGGAGACATGTGTGGTTAACCATAGACAGGGAGACATGCATGTTCACCATAGACAGGGAGACATGTGATCACCATAGACAGGGAGACATGTGTGTCCACCATAGACAGGGAGACATGTGTGTTCACCATAGACAGGGAGACATGTGTGTTCGCCATAGACAGGGAGACGTGTGTGTTTACCATAGAGAGGGAGACATGTGGGTTCACCATAGACAGGGAGACATGTGTGGTAACCATAATCAGGGAGACATGCGTGTTCACCATAGACGGGGAGACATGTGTGGTTATCATAGACAGGGAGACATGTTTGGTTATCATAGACAGGGAGACATGTGTGGTTATCATAGACAGGGAGACATGTTTGGTTATCATAGACAGGGAGACATGTGTGGTTATCATAGACAGGGAGACATGGGTGTTCACCATAGACAGGGAGACATGTGTGTTCGCCATAGACAGGGAGACGTGTGTGTTTACCATAGAGAGGGAGACATGTGGGTTCACCATAGACAGGGAGACATGTGTGGGCACCATCGACAAGGAGACATGTGTGTTCACCATAGACAGGGAGTCATGTGTGTTCACCATAGACAGGGAGACATGTGTGGTCACCATCGACAAGGAGACATGTGTGTTCACCATAGACAGGGAGTCATGTGTGTTCACCATAGACAGGGAGACATGTGTTGTTATCATAGACAGGGACAACATGTGTGGTTATCATAGACAGGGACAACATGTGTGGTCACCATCGACAAGGAGACATGCGTGATCACCATAGACAGGGAGACATGTGTGGTCACCATCGACAAGGAGACATGTGTGTTCACCATAGACAGGGAGACATATGTGGTTATCATAGACAGGGACAACATGTGTGGTCACCATGGACAAGGAGACATGTGTGTTCACCATAGACAGGGAGACGTGTGTGTTTACCATAGCGAGGGAGACATGTGTGTTCACCATAGACAGGGAGACGTGTGTTCACCATAGACAGGGAGACATGTGTGTTCAACATAGACAGGGAGACATGTGTGTTCACCATAGTCAGGGAGACATGTGTGTTCACCATAGACAGGGAGACGTGTGTGTTTACCATAGAGAGGGAGACATGTGTGTTCACCATAGACAGGGAGACATGTGTGGTAACCATAATCAGGGAGACATGCGTGTTCACCATAGACAGGGAGACATGTGTGGT
>NW_018479733.1:0-32959 GCF_002113885.1 Mizuhopecten yessoensis | reverse complement strand
AAAGTGAGAATTAGGAAGTGAGTAATAATAGTAGTTTTAGCTGTATTTGTAGATATGTGCAGTTTTACAGTTTATAGTTGAAGATAATAAAGTCTGAAGTGGTGAGATTGAGTTCACAATAACGAAGACTTGTAAAGTTTGATAGATTAAAAAACTTGTGTTGTAAATATAGTGTAAATATAAATATACTTGGAGGCAGTAGAAATCGAAAACAGAAAGTATCAGTAATACAAAAGAGAACATAACACTGGTCACCATCAGTGGAGTTTGGATTACTTAAAACTAGTGTCCAGCTGTAGGGATAATTTAGAAATGTAACACTTTAATACTTTTATCTGCTGGCTTGAGTTATGTTAACATTACAAAGCTTCATACTGCCGTGTATGACATTGTTCTTTCTTAATGAGGTTGTTGTGTGGCCTATTTACTAGCATAGTACTTAGTGTGCAACATTAATTTGAAAATTAAGAAAGATCCTTCAAGAGCTTCTTAGGAAATAGAGATAGCAAACTGGAACTGTCGAGATCCAAGATGGCTGCCTAGTGACCAGTTTTTGTTTTGACAATCAGCCTCAAAATGCATTGTGCACAACTTATGACCAATTGAAATCAACACATGGAATTTTATGAAGATCTATCCAGTCCTATTTGAGAAAGTGATCACAAAATTCAAGATGGCTGTCTGCTGGCCATCCTGGCAGTCATCTTTGTCTTCGCAATCGGTTCCAAAATTAATATATGCATTATTCAGGATCATGGGGAGCTTGCATGTGTCACTTCAAAAATATCCCTGCAGTACTTTTTAAAGAAAAGCTCGAACAAACTTTAGCTCTCAAAATAAAAGATGGCCACCGGTCTGCTATCTTGGTTTTTCCAGCTAGTGCCGAAATTGAAATATATATATGCACAACTAAGAATCATCAGGAACTTGCATGTGTAATTTGAACAAGAGGCCCAGATGGCCTGTATCGCTCACCTGAATATGTTTAAAATAGTCATACCCACCGTTTATACAAAATTGAGTCCCTTGGCCAAAGGATGCTCCAGACTAAATAAGGATAAAATCCCTTAATCCTGATGGTCGAAGAAGGATTTTAAAGGTTTTACCTCTATTTCCCCTATTGGGCCCCGCCTCTCTGCCTCCGGGGGGTTAGACACACCGTTTATACAAAATTGGTTCCCCTTCACCCAAGGATGCTCCATACCAGATTTGGACAAAATCCTGTCATTTGTACAGAAGAAGTAAGAATTTGATATGTTTCCCCTATTCGGCCCCGCCCTTTTGTCCCCAAGGGGGACCACACTCACTGTTTATACAAAACTGAGTTCCTTTTGCCCAAGATCCTCCAGACCAAATTGGGAAGAAATCCCTTCATCCCTATGGTAGAAGAAGGATTTTAAATGTTTACCTCTACTTCTCCTATTCGGCCCGCCCTTCTGCCCCCTTGGAGACCCAATCCACTGCTTATACAAAATTGAGTCCCCTTGGCCCAAGGATGCTCCAGAATAAATTAGGATAAAATCCCTTAATCCCTATGGTAGAAGAAGAATTTTAAAGGTTTTACATCTATTTCCCCTATTGGGTCCCGCTCCTCAGGTCCCAGTGGAGCAACACCCATCATTTATACAAAATTGGTTCCCCTTCACCCAAGGATGCTCCACACCAAATCCTTTCATTCCTACAGAAGAAGAAGGATTTTGAAGAATTTTCTATGTTTCCCCTATTGGGCCCCTCCCTTCTGCCCCCAGGGTCCACACTCGCTGTTTATACGAAATTGAGTTCCTTTTTCCTAAGGATGCTCCTGACCGAATAAGGATAAAATCCCTTAATCCCTACGGTAGGAGAAGGATTTTGAACGTTTTACCTCTATTTCCCTTATTTGGGCCCGCCCCTCTGACCCAAGGGGGGCCACACCACCATTTATACAAAATTGAATCCCCTTGGCCCAAGGATGTCCAAACTAAATTAAGATAAAATCCCTTAATCCCTACGATAGAAGAAGGATTTTAAAGGCTTAACCTCTATTTGCCCTATTTGGCCCCGCCCCTCTACCCCCAGGGGGGCCACCCCCACCATTTATACAACATTGAATCCCTTTGGCCTAACAATGCTCCAGACCAAATTGGATCAAAATCTACTCTGCCGTTCAGGACAAGTAGCGTTTTAAAGAAAAAGTTGACGGACGCTGCGGTATGGCATGAGCTCACCATGGTCCTTTGGACAAGGTGAGCTAAAATCCTCTCTTCAGTATATATTTTTTTCTGACAATTAGAATTAACAAGAATTGTTTAAGGACACATATAACTTTTATTTATTTCGCAACAATTATTAATCAAGTTATTTCAACTTAGATTAATCACTCTAATTTGCCCGGATGTTAGTGCACAGGGGTCTTATTATTGTGGGAGAAAACCAGAGTACCCGGAGAAAACCCACATGGTCGGGCAGGTGACCCCATACCTTTTCACGTCCGATCGGGGCATCAAACTACGGCCGACTTGGTGAAAGGCAAATGCGCTATTTAATTGAATTTAATTGAAAAATAATGGACGCAGGCTGAAAGCCTCTAAGTCCATATCACAAAACATAGTATAAAAATATTATATTGTCACTGGTTAACATATATAAACTTTCACAAAAGAGTTATTTTAAAAGTCATTATCAGTAATTATTGTAAATAGTGTCCTTCAGATGGTTATCCAACAGGATCTCAAAGTCCTTCGTGGTTTCTGCATTTACAACCGATTCCGGTAGACCGTTCCAGATATCAACTACCCTAAACGTGAACGAGTTTTTCCTTAGCTCTGTACTACATCGTTGTTTATACAGCTTAAATTTATGTCCTCGTGTTCTTTCGTTATTATCGTAGACAAATATGTCTGACGTGACTTTCTCATCAAACTTCCTCTTCACAATCTTGAAAACGTTAATCAAATCACCTCTAGTCCTTCGGTGTTTTAGTGTCGGTAGTTTTAATTTTTCTAAACGTTCTTCGTAGGAGCTATCCACTGCACCAACCGAAAATGCGGCCAAGGTTAAGGACAGACAGAGGAAGAAGGGTAATTTGAATAGCCCACTATCTGATAACGGTGGGTAAACACATGCAAAATCGAACAAAACATTATTTCTTATTCACAAATTCCCTATGGAGAAAACTAGAAATGAAATACTGAGAGACTTGTTTCTATGCAAAATAAAAATTGTCCAATAATTGTATACTAGATACATGAACTGCTTATTCTTCATTAACTTTTTATAACAAAAATTGAAATAGTTTGAAACATTAACCCTTGTCCCTTTGATTTGCTTATATCTTGTTTTACAAATGCTTGCCCCAGTTGGTGGTTAAAGTCAAAGATCACATATTCACTGTAAAATGAATCGGTGAAGTTCATTCATCATTACAACAAGAATTTTTAATGCACTGCATGTAAATTTGTGAATTATAGTCCCCAACCATATGTTAAATGCACAGATGATAAATTCATGCAGTAACTACTTCTATATATGAATGTTTGACAGACTCACCGTATTCAATAATGAATAGTGTCAGTGCTACTATTGCACATAAATCTGGTGGATGGTTACTGGTTAGTGGTACCGTTTTACTATCACATTGCATCTGGTGACACTATGTATGCTTCTTCGTCAATGCAAGTGAACCCATGACCCACTCAAGAAGTTCCAGTAACTAGTAGTGTGGGAGATAGAGCCCGGACAAACGTTTTCTTTGATGCAGGTCAAAGGTCAAAAACAGAGTGACCTACTTTGATATACGACACACCGCCTCACCAAGATGAACCCATACTCCAAGTACAAAGCTATAGTGATTAGTAGTTTAGGAGAAAGAGTCCGAACAAACTTTATCTTTGATGCAGGTCAAAGGTCAAAATGTAGGTCAGAGTGACCTACTTTTAGTACATGATACATCGCCTCACCCAGGTAAACCCATTCCTCAAGTATGAAGTTCCAGTGACTAGTAGTGTAGGAGATAGAGCCCGGACAAACGTTTTCCTTGATGTAGGTGAACGGTAAAAATGTAGGTCAGAGTGACAATTTTAATAAACAATACACCACCTCACCAATGTGAATCCATACCCCAAGTATGAAGTTCCAGTGACTAGTAGTGTAGGAGATAGAGCCCGGACAACTTTTTCTTTGATGTAGGTCAAAGGTCAAAATGTAGGTCAGAGTGACCTACTTTTGCATACCCGACACACCGCCTCACCAAGGTGAATCCATACACCAAGCATGAAGTTCCAGTGACAAGTAGTGTAGGAGATAGAGCCCGGACATGTTAGCGGAAAGATGGAAGGGTGGAGGGAAGAAAGGAAAGACCGACGGACATGACGCAAAACCGGTTGGGGACTTAAGAGAGAGATACATTTTTTTTTTAAATTAATACAGCACTTTCCATTCCATTCCTACCAGTCAATCAAGATTTGATAATACCACTTATCATACCCGGTATATGTTCATTTGTCACTGAATTTAGTTATTGATGTGCAACTATTATGAGTTGACTGATTATTCATCCCACCTGTGTAATGTGTATTTTTTTTTTGTACATACCTTTTCCTTTGTTAGCAAATGTATGCGTGGTTTTTGTGTACACGCACAATTTGTCAGATAGTTATCAAGAGGGAAGCTTGTTTCCGGGATCTCCTCTCCTTTCCTTGTGCCAAGTTTTGTTTCCATTCTCCTGATTTTCCACTTGGAATTCTTTCCATTTGGAAAATACCTCTCCTCTAACTTGTTCAGTGTTAGGCCATAGGTACTATCTGATGGAAGTGACAATGTTCCTGTTCCTCCAGTTGTGGAACTCCTGCTGCTTTTCACCTGGGCATAGCGACGTTCCCCATAGAGAAAACGCATCCAGCCAACTTGGATTGAGGAAGTAGATTGTTTTTTCTTCTTTTCTAGTGACTGCTGAAGTTGCTAATAACCCATTAGACAAGTATGAACATATTTTTGGAAAATCTTGAGAATTATTTCATCATTCTATGTACATGTACCAATTATACTTTGTTACCATATTCCATATATTATGTATTATTTATTTTATCAATATAATAAACTAAACTATACTGGTACTGTACTCATTTTTTTCAGATACACATGTCTACTTAAATTTGACTGATTGTAAACTTAAATTATATATAGAAGTAAAAGAAATACACTTATGTACAGAAAGGTGACACCATGAATAGCTATTACTAGTATATATGAGTATGTCACCAGTTTAACTTTAATTGCTGTATACTAATTTATGACCATGAAACTTAGCACTAACAATTGCAATTAAGATTTAGAATTTAATTTCTGAATGTCCAACATTTTTCAATAAAACACATTTTTAGAAAAGAAGAGAAAAGTTTCTATTATTTTGTGATATCAAAACCACACATGTGATGACTTCCAAACTAGCCCTATAGTGGCAAATAATTCGCCACAAAAGATGGCATTGTAATCCCCGCAGCTAATAACTCAACTTTTAGCCATTTTTCAGCCAATCAGAAGCCAGGTTGGCCATCGCGAGTCGGACTCTCAAATTGATGAAGTATAAACAAAGTCGGCTAAAATTGCAAAATATTAATCACTCGCATGCCGGGAAACCACAGCCATCTTGTAAAGGTAGAATTTACAGTGCCAAAATACACCTACATATTTAATTTGATTGAACTAATCCACAATACTTGCATTTTAACCAATCAGAAGCGATAAGAGTAGGATGCTTCAGACTAACTTAATCATGTCAACACCCATTTACCCTATGGAGTAGAAATTAAAATAATTCCTTTATTGGACCCTGCCTCTCTGTCCCAAGGAGGAAAAACATGTCCTTTAATACCACGTAGACCTTTGTACCAAGTTAGTCCTCTTGGCCAATTGATACTCAAGGCCACCTTTAATAACGCAAAATCCCTATACTGCTGAATGAGAAGTGATTTAAAAAAAAAATCAACGTTATTTCCTTTATTTGGTCGGACTCTGTACCCCTGGGAGCACACTCTGTATAATCATAAACGATATTAAAATTGATTCATATGGTGACACTTATTCCTAGCCAGCGGCATTATAAAATAAGTATATTTATACTCACACTTTTTACTTTCTTTTCTCTGATTTTCTGCAGGAGTCCCATTACATCAGCTTTTGGAACTGAATAAAAAATGGCATAATTACAACTTGTAATTCACACTAGAACACTGACAGGTCAGCAAGGGCGCCACCATGTGCTTGACCTTAAACCATCATGGTCTATTTTAAATAATGATGACCTTGACCTTGGAAACTTTTGAAACACCTATTACACATCTACATATCACACTGTATGACCATGTTTAATTTCAAAAAGATTAGCATTCTGGATTCTGCAATAAGGACAGTATATATATAACACCCATGGTCTATTTTTAGTAACAGTGACCTTGACTTTGACCTAAGAAAATTTTAAAACACCTCTTGTACATCTAGAAGCTTCCAGCCAAATATTAAGATTATATACCTTTCAGTTCTACAGAAGAAGTCGTTTGAAGCGTTAGTCATATCTGACTCCAATAAGCTTGAAAGTAGGTCAAGGTCATTTTCATTAGCAAACTTTATCGGACTCTTTCCCAGGAAGCTACCAGCCAAATTTTAAAATTCTATACCTATCAGTTCTTCAGAAGAAGTCGTTTGAAGCGTTTGGCATATTTGACCCCTTTGACCTTGAAACATGTTGAGGTCATTTTCATTCTCAAACTTTGTCGGGCTCTTTCCCAGAAAGCCACCAGCCTTATATTCAGATTCTGTATCTTTCAGTTTTCAGAAGAAGTCGTTTGAAGTTTTTGACACATTTGACCCCTGAAACCTTGAAAAAAGGTCAATGTCAATATCATTCTCAAACTATGTTGGGCTCTTACCAAAGAAACTGTCAGCCAAATATCATGAGTCTAGGCCTATCCGTTCTTCAGAAGAAGTCGTTTAAAGAAAAAGTTGACGGACGACGGACGGACGACGAACGCCGCATCATGGCATAAATTCACTTGCCCTTCGGGCAGGTGAGCTAAAAATTCTTGTCCGCATCGATTTCATCAAAGCTTTACAGATATGATAAATACCCATGTCATCATGTAGTTGTGTTCTTCCTATCCATTATTTCATTTGTTTCATCTGCATTAAGGAACACGATTTTGGGAGAATGATACCTTTCTTTCCATATTTCCAATTTCCGAAAAAGGAACAAGACTACAAACATTATGGTATTTGCGTCAGACTACAGTGGGAGAGACACAGTCACACCCTTCGTTTATACAACAATATTTACATTTGCATGGCATTGTCACTATATAGCCTCTTTGAGAGCTGTGTCGTTGATGGGACTTTAATTACCATGCCGCACGAGGCATAATTACCATGCCGCACGAGACACAATTCTTAGCGTATTAATTACAACACTGACCGGAACTACAATATCCAATATAAATAAACATGACGGCCGCTGAAATATCGCTGGGCATTGTGAGATTTGATAATGTCATTGTAACTTTATGTGAAAAATAAAAATAAAAATAAAAAACACTTTTATTACAACGAAAACAAAACCAAGGTCTGCAATATCGTACAAAATGCACATCGGTTGAAAACACCAATGCCGGCAATGGAAACAATTTTAACGCTCATGCAATTTATCAGAAATATCGTCTGTTACACTGCACTGATCAACAGGGGTTCGTTATAAATGTCTGAAATACACATATTCTATAGACCTACTGACACATATGTTACAGACCTACTGATGAGTCACAGCACACATAAACATTCGTCATTTCAGACATTTGTAACGAACCTGTGCTCCGTCGCTAGATCACTCACTTCAAACGCAACTGTATCAGTTTCACGCGTCTCGGATCCACGGTTCCTCAGTTTCAGACGACATGTCAAATAACGATGCTTTTATAGAATCTACCGATTGTTGTCGGGTTCCCATATAATCAACAAATACATTCACGCCTGGACTCTTCACAAAACGAGCAAAGAGAAAAGTTCGAATTAACTTCCAAAAATAACTCCCTCGTGGAGGTCAAGGTCCCATTCACGGTGTTCACTGTATTTATCCATGCGCGAAATTCGTTCCGGGGGAAAATCGAAACAATTTCAAATCTAACTTTCAGCTCAGATTTCTATTGAAAAACTGGAATCACTCTATAACCATATCATACGCAATTGTATTGATACTAAATTGTGGAATAAATTTGAAGTGTTTGTTAAAATGTCAAAGTACTACTTTGTTTGCCAATCAGCACGCGACAATACGCTGTTCAAACTATTGAACGAAATTGTGTGGACTGTCGATAAGGCGGTCATTTTTAATTTTAATTATGAATTATAAGTTAAAAAAGAACATAAGAGGCAGAGAAAACGTAAATATAAGTATTGAACTGTTTTTGTATGATATTTATGATCTATGTGAATGACACAGCTTTGCAAGCAAACAAATCATAATGCGCTAGCAATGAGCATTTAAGTTTTTGAGAATTGAGAATTGGAATGTTTGCCAGTTATCCAAAACATTTTAACCATACAGCACAACTCAAGACATACATACATAATTGATGAGAAGTTCACTACAACTTGATTTGAAGTTATTTTAAACACTGTCAAAATATTATGGAATTGAGAATACTGAAAGTGACTGGTGGATGTTTTCTATCAAATATTTTATTAGCTGAAAGTTTCATTGACACATTAATAATACTATTAGCAAACCAAATTCATAATTCAATTAAAAATTAATGCAATGTACCTCATTTAAATTCCATTTATTTTCAGTTTTTGTTTTAAATGGTACCATTTATTTTCATGGTATTTATGATTTACATGCGGTTTTTATGGTAAGTGGATTTTACCATAATTATATGGCAAAGCAAATTTGGCTCAAATTTATGGAAAGTAAATGGAGTTTTAATGATTTTGAAAGAAAAATGGTGCCTAAATGGAAAATAAATGGTTTCTCATAAATAGCAACACATATGATATAGTAAGCATTGTTTTCCACAGGAAATAGAAATGGGGTTTAAACAGAGTTTTAATGGTACAAAACTATATGGAAAGAACTTTTTTCAATGGTATTTCATTTCAATAAGGGTACTCATGCATGCATACATTATTTTACACACATGCATGTTTAGCAGAGTTTTAATGTATATTGCTGTGCTATATTCTATGTTGTACCCACCATGTTATGTGTATGTGATGTTATTATGATGCACATGTCTCATGGTGTGATGTTTACTTGTGATGGTTACTTGGGGCCTGTTCGTTTATGCGGAACAACCAGTTTGACCGTTTATAAATGTAACAATTTCAGGTATAAATCCTGGCGGACCTGCAAATGTTTTGCAGGCCTTGCAAGGCTTTGTCAAGGCTCGCTTGAAAGCAGCATCAGATTACCAGGTCCGACCTTACTTAATAAACGAACAACTGTGGTTCGACCGGTTTGACCGTTTAAACGGCCCTGTATAGCTATGTTATGTACATAATGTGGTTCCGTAAAGTCCAGTGTGTTATTGGTCAGTAGATCGCTTTCATTGGTCAGTATTCCTTGGTCACATTTGGCGGGAGTTCTTTGTGTCTGTTTAGGAAAAACTGTCAGACAGAGCTGACACACTGGCCACAGACATATTAATAGACATACTACTTGAACTGTTTGTTTTCTCTATTTTCTTTAATAAATAATTCCTTCACATTTAATTTAAAGTAATTTGGTTAGGGTTCTAGTAAAGTAAAATATATTGTGAATTAGTATATTAATAAAACTTTATGTAAATTATCAGATTTTGAATTATTGACGAACTGGTCTGTGGTCTTTATGGTAAGTGTATTTCATGTGTGAACTCTCATGAATATTTTAACACTAAAAAGAGTAATGATCTATGCATTTTTACACAGAGAAAGGTTTTATCTTATTGATAGAGCGAAGAACTATCATCTGTTCATCATGGGTCTGTGCCATACACAGACCCATGATGAACTATGCATTTTTACACAGAGAAAGGTTTTATCTTATTGATAGAGCGAAGAACTATTTAGAGTTTCAATTGATGGAATGATCATCTGTTCATTATGGGTCTGTGCCATACACAGGTGTATAATATATATATATATCAGTTTGTATAATTTCCCCATAATTGGTAAATTTTAACTTTACTAAGTTAGGTTTAGTATTTTTGCAACATTACTTGTATGTAAAATGGTGCACTAGATTGCCGTGTAACTATTTACTATTTTTAGAGATATATAATTGAGAAATTATAATTATTAATTATTTCTAAAGTAATTATCATGTATGGTGTAACAATATAAACTTGACACGCGTTAGTTGGTATGTTAAGTTATGTCCCTTTTCTCTATACGTATTGTAATTGTGAATCGTTGTATTAAATGNTACAGTACATAGATATACAATTAATACAATTAGCATACACATTAATTTATTCAATTTGAGGAATTCGCAGGAGCTGCTCATCAGGCGCTAACTACTAGTCCTATGCCATCTGGCTAATATCTCCATATGTGTGTATGCCTGCGTGTGTGCTGGAGATACATTGTGTTCTGTTTTGTAGATGGACCGTGCTTCCAACGGCATATTTTTTATAGTGCCACCTCACTTGAATGCTACAGCACAGACACCGCAACATCCACCCCAGACCATTTTATACTCCACCTGGGTTGTTGGAGTTGTGAGAGCAGGAGAAAAACACCTTCTCTGATATTCCATGCGTACGACGACTTCGAGGATCGAACCCCGGCCGTCTGCGTGGAAGGCCGAAGTGTTAACCACTTGCTCAATCCGCTCATAAATGAATGTATGAAATAAGGTATTCTTAGACAACAGGGAAATCTCAGGGGGTGAAGCAATGGCAATTTTTAATATCTTTGTCAACCCCAGTACTTTAACGTCTTTGCTTTATGCTTCATGTCCTGTACGAAAGTCCTACATTGTACGAAAATGACTCACGGTTTATACAAAATTGATTCCCCTTCCCCCAAGGATGCTTCAGACCAAATATGGAACAAATCCTTTCATTCCTACAGAAGAAGAAGGATTTTAAATAATTTGCTATATTTCCCCTATATGGCCCCGCACCTCCGTCCCCAGGGGGCCCAGACCCACCAAAAGAGTCCCTTTCCCCCAAGGATGCTTCTGACCAAATTAGGTCAAAATTTACTTGGTCGTTCAGGACAAGGAGCGTTTTAAAGGAAATGTTGACGGACGGACGGACAACGGACGCTGCGGTATGGCATAAGCTCACCATGGTCCTTCGGACCAGGTGAGTTAAAAACATAAATTGACAACAGATCCTTTCAGACGACACAAAAGGACAGTCTATGAATTATTTTCATTGTCACCTGCAACAGGTGTACCTCATAACAAAGGGTCAACGACCATTTCAACTACATACAATATCTAGTATTTTAATTGACCTATAATCAATTGTCATCATCTATCACTTCCTGTTTCCCTCCTCTTAACAAAATGGCGGCCATACAAAGAAATAGAAGGACACAATTTACCTATACGTGTGTCCTAGACTACTTAAATTGAATAGCAATAAGGCGAAACAGTAGTTAACACATTTACCTATAAGTCAACAAGCATATATGTTAATTATATGGACTGAATAAAAGTCGATAATTTTGGTCAACTTCGTAACATAGTGGATTTTTTTCATTGTTACATATTCCCTTAAATCTCATAAGTCAACAATTATCAAGTAATTAACGCCACAAGTATATCGACACGTATACATTATAGTGACTTGATAATATATAAAACAATAGGATTTAATTTGGTCGAATTGAAATATTATGAGCATAGTTTTAGTAAACGTCGTAAAGAAGTCGATATATTTTAGTTGACATGTTAAATGAAATATCAACAAGTCGACACTAAAGAAATAAACAAATCTTCCTTTAAGTCAACAAATATATATAACTTACATAGACTTGATAACAAGTCTAGACCCTTATACGCCACCATAGAATTAGCATAAGTTGACATATCTGCATCAAGTATTTATCTCAATATATATTGCCTGACATAACAGGAAACATGTTGGTATCTTGATAAAAAAAATAGTCAACTATACGCTTCCGTAGTTATCGAAATGACTTGTCTCGCGATTAACCAACAGTGTCCTCACTGGATTCGGGGCTGACTGGGACCGTCGCTGACCAGGACCGTTGCATATTGTGGCGTTTTCATACAATTGTTTTAGCAAAAATCTGCCTTGATTTGCATCAATATTTGACTATTTATGATCATTGTTTTTAATACAAAAAGTGTAGCAGAACTCATAATGCGGAGTTGGAATATACCAGTTACATCCCTTTGATCATGTAACAACGAAATACTAAAAATATACATCTAATAAAATACACGGTCCTGAGCGGGGACCTCCTTATCAGGAAATCAAATGTTAAATAAATCCGTTGTGAATCTTCTCATTAGTACAGTCAGTAGCAATGAATCGTCATATAAATTAAGTTAGGGATGAACACGATTAAAAGATGTGTCATTATGATTTTTAAAAGAAAAAATAGGTAATATGAACGACGAAATACCAGATACATCTTACAATAAACACGGTCCTGAGCGGGGACATTCTGATGAAGAAATCAAATGTTAAATATATCCGGTCTTTTTCGTCATGTAAGTTAAGTTAGTGATGAAAACGGTTAACAGATGTGTCATAATGATTTTCAAACGAGAAAGAAGTAACTCGAACTACAAAATACTGAGTGTATACATCTCACAAGAAACATGGTCCTGAGCGGGGACATCCTGATCAGGAAATCAAATGTTAGATTTATCCGTTATTATTCTTCACATTAGTAAAGTTAGCAATGAATACGGTCAGAACATGTGTAATATTGACTTTTAAATGGAAAGATTTGAACATGAACGACGAAATACTTAATACATATATCTTATAACATACACGGTCCTGAGCGGGGACATCCTGATCAGGACATCAAATGTTAAATATATCCTTTGTGCATCTTCTCCTTAGTAAAGTTAGCAACGAATACGGTCAAAACATGTGTAATAATGGCTTTTACATGAAAAATAGGTAACATGAACGACGAAATACTAAATATATACATCTAATAACATACACGGTCCTGTGCGGGGACATCCTGATGAGGAAATCAAATATTAAATATATCCGTTGTAAGTCTTCTCATCAGTAAAGATAGAAATGCATACGGTCAAAAGAGAAGTCATAATGACTTTTAAATGCAAAAATAGACACAAAAAAACCCGACGAATTATTAAATATATACATCTTATAACATACACGGCCCTGAGCGTAGACATCCTGATCAGGAAATCAAATGTTAAATATATCCGTTTATTTTTCGTCATATAAGTAAAGTTAGGGATTAACACGGATAAGAGATGTGTCAGTGTGATTTTTAAAAGAAAAAATAGGTTACATAAATGACGAAATACTATATATATATACATCTTACAATAAACACGGTCCTGAGCGGGGACGTCTTGATGAAGAAATCAAATGTTTAAAAAAAAATATATCCGGTCTTTTTCGTCATATAATTTAAGTTAGTGATGAAAACGGTTAAAAGATGTGTCATAATGATTTTCAAACGAGAAAGAAGTAACTCGAACTACAAAATACTGAATGTATACATCTTACAAGAAACATGGTCCTTAGCAGGAACATCAGGATCAGGAAATCAAATGTTAGATTTATCCGTTATTATTCTTCACAGTAGTGAAGTTAGCAATGAATACGGTCAGAACATGTGTAATAATGACTTTTAAATGGAAACATTTGAGCATGAACGAGGAAATACTGAATATATACATCTAATGACATACACGGTCCTGAGCGGGGACATCCTGATCAGGAAATCAAATGTTAAATATATCCGTTGTGCATCTTCTCCTTAGTAAAGTTAGCAACGAATACGGTCAAACGATGTGTCATAAAGATTTTTAAATGACAAATAGGTAACATGAACGACGAAATACTATATATATACATCTAATAACCTACACGGTCCTGTGCGGGGACAACCTGATCAGGAAATCAAATGTTAAATATGTCCGTTGTAAGTCTTCACATTAGTAAAGATAGCAATGCATAAGGTCAAAAGAGAAGTCATAATGACTATTAAATGCAAAAATAGGCAAAAAAAACCCGATGAATTACTAAATATATACATCTTATAACATACACGGTCCCGAGCGTGGACATCCTGATCAGGAAATCAAATGTTAAATATATCCGTTTATTTTTCGTCATATAAGTTAAGTTAGGAATGAACACGGTTAAAAGATGTGTCATTATGATATTTAAAAGAAAAAATAGGTAATATGAACGACAAAATACTATATATATGCATCTTACAATAAACACGATTCTGAGCGGGGACATCATGATGAAGTAATCAAATGTTAAATATATCCTTTGTAATTCTTCACATTATTAAAGTCAACTGCAGTGAATCGGTGAAGCGATGTGTCATAATGATTTTTCAATAAGAATAGGTTACATGAACGAGGAAATACTAAATATTTACATCTTGTAACATACACGGTCTTGAGCGGGGACATTCCGTACAGGAAATCAAATGTTAAATATATCCGTTGTAAGGTTTTCGAAATATCAGCACGTATTCTTTTCTTCTTTATTGGAGTGACGAATTTTCATTTCATGCCTAATTGAATCAAGAGGTCCTACTGACTTGAGATAGAGAGGGTCGCATTGAGAATGCCAGAGGGAGGTCATTTATTGGCTCTCACCAGTTACCTCAGCGACTAATTTGATAGGGTGTTGTACGTTTTCTTTGTGATGGTGACTGGAATTTAAACATTGACTGCGCATGTTTACCTGACAAGTATGCAATTCTACATTTGAATATGTTATTTCGGAAAAAATCGACCTGAACGCGAAGGAGGTAAGGGGGAACTTTTCGCTTATTTACCATACATCACGTTTTCGATTCATCTACATAGTGTTTTCGTTTCTTCGTCATCCTGCAATCCTAGCTTTCTCTTCCTACAATTCATGGTTTCCCATTGAATATCACATTTATGATATAAATATCCATCACGATCATCCGATCACGACTGAAGCTAGTTTTTTGGATAAATATACATCAAGAACAACAACAAAATATGTCCAGTAAATGTCATTTTATTTAATGACGAATAACATGGCACACATGGATAACAACAATGTCAACCATGTTGCATAAACATATTTACAAACATAAACAATATCTTAAATATATATCAAAAAGGTGGAGCACAAGAATACGCCACAGGACTGGAATGATGTTAACTAATACGTATAGAGATAACTAACAGCATTCCAGTCCAGCGCCACCCGAAGTCGTGTCCGAGATAGATTGTGACAATATGGGAAAAATTAACCAAAACCTATACTGAAGGTTTTACAAAGAAACTTAAGTAAAATGTGTACAAGTACTAATGATGATCATGCTGTGACATAGTACTAGGTGACTAGAGGTGTGTATATGCACCCTATGACACGATCACTCTAGATCTAACCACAATATCCTATAGATAACTCTAGATATACATCTACAATTTACAAAGCATAAGATATAACAGTTCTTTTTATGTAGTGAGCAGCCTTCTGCTGACCTCAGCTACGATACATGCATTATCATAATGAAAAAAAATATAATAATAATAAAAAATTAAACAAAACAAAACGAAACTCTCACACACCGGGATCCATCCACAACATAATTGAACCCTGACGCAACTATTTTGCTAAGAAGTGGAGTTCAGATTGAGGGCTAAATATCAGAGCAGGCAAATCCTGTCCTCTGGGTAACAACTAATCCCTCACTAACCCACTAATCAATTATCAGAGCAGACAAATTCTGACCTCTAGAGTTATTTCCCAAAAATGATCTTGTTGATCTAAGCAGACACATTCTTACCTTAGAGCTCTATATGTTTTTTCCCACTATAACTTTTTCAGACCTCGGAGCAGACAAATTCTGACCTCTGTTATGTTATTTCCCCAATTGAGTCTTACGGTGATCTAAGCAGACACATTCTGACCTTAGAGCTACATTTGTATAGAACATTGTTTTCACAACTTTTCCTTGCAATGATAAGAGCAGGCAAATTCTGACCTCAGCATTATATTTATCAAAACATCGGAGCAGGCAGATCCTGACCTCCGTGTGATGATTGGCAATATCATATCAGAGCAGGCAAAGAGGGATGTTTCATTTATACTTACAATTATCTTGTGATAACACAGCAATTTCAGCCCTCTGAGTAATGATTTCCCAAAACCAGACCTCATAAGGGCAATTATGACAATTTACATGTTAAATGCATTGATACGGATGTATCGTTAAACAGCATTGGAATTCCAACGACCCATTCGTTGGATAACACTTTCCGAATAGCCCATTTTAGCTGCTTCTGTTGCAGCTCCGATCCGAAAGCTGTGACCCTTATATAAAGTTGGGTCAAGCCCCACAAAAGAGATTACCTCAGTGAGTCGTTGTGTTACAAACACATATGTTATGGGCAGCCCATTGGCCATTTGAAAGAAAGGTCTGTATGTGAAAATACACCAAGGTATTGCTTCACAGCTCTGACTGGACAGTACAACAGAGCCCCATCCTTTGCCACAAGATGAAGTGAAATAGGTTGGTGATCTTAAAGTGACGCAGAACCATAGTAACTGCTGGGCCCTGCTCATCTGATTCTGCTATATAGACATCTGAACGCTTGAGGACTTTATCTGCATCCGAGTAGGATTTACACACCAGTTCTCATAGGCGCATAAATGCATTGAATGCCAGCAGGAAAAGTGTGCGTAACATGATTCTGATTTGTGGGTCGCTCACAACGAAATTCAATGCATTCACAATTTTATACTTAATGTCTTTGGTTAGAGGAAGTCTGGAGTCACTGACTCCTTTCATTTTTTGACATCCTTTTAGCATTTTCCTTATGAGAAAGGAATGAGTCATGTCTTCTAGACCTAGTATCTCATGGACATAACTAATTGCTGAAACATGGGTGGCAATGGTGGCAGGACTGTATTTGTTGCTGAATAAATGAGCAACAAAGTTGCCAACCACGTCAACAGGTAAGGGTTATTTGATGCTGCTAGGCTGCAAGAACTGTTCAAGCAATTGCCAACTACGAAGATAAGAAACTTTAGTCCTGTCTGCTGTAGCTGCAGAAAGTAGTCGCAATGCCTGTGCGCGTAGATCACTTGTAGATTGATGGGTACTACAGTGGGATGATTGCTGAGCCATGGTGCTCGTCTGCGTGCTTCCTGAAATTTAAAACGAGAAAGGCTATCAGCTATAACATTTTGTTTTCCTGGCACGTGGGCCGATTTGAAATATATGTTAAACCGCAATGCAGTGACCACTAAGCGGAGTACAAGCTTCATAAGGGTTGGTTCACGGCAGGATTGTTTGTTAATAACTTCTACCACTGCCATATTGTCAGACATAAATACTACTCTTTTGTTTTGTAATTGCTCTTCCCAAAGTTCTAATGCTAGTACAATGGGAAACAATTCTTTGATTGTAATCTGAAATGTAGCCATGGAGCTTGTCCAGGGCTTGGAAAACCACTGACTTCCAAAAACTCCTGGGTAACCGAGACTACCTGATGAATCTGTATACATTTTGAGATGTTCAGAATTCAGCCATATGTCATTTAGGAACACAGACTTTCCATTGAAGCCGTCTAAAAAAGTAGACCAGGCCCTCATGTCTGCACGCTCTTCCATATTCAACCTGATAAAATGTGATGGCTTATTTGTTTTAGTTGTTAAGTCGATCAGGCGTCGCAGAAATGCACGACCTGGACAGACAACAGTTCAGGCAAAGTTTAATAGTCCTATTAAGGACTGAAGCTCCTTTAGCAACACTTTTTTCCTGGTTTGCATGTTTTGTAGAGCCTGCCTCATTTTCACCAATTTCTCCAATGGCCGCCTACATTCCATTTTGATGGAATCTACTCATAGACCATAAATTGTGATAATAGTGCCTGGTCCTTCTGTTTTGTCTGTTTTAATAGGGACCACTAACCTACCACACAAGGATAAGAATGAGTGAAGATCCTGTTTGCATTTAGGATTGTCTGGGGGCCCACACGTAGGAAATCATCCAGAATGTGGGACATACCTGCTGCTTTGTATTTTGTCATCATAATCCATTGTAAGGCAGAGCTAAACAATTCAAATATCTGACAGGAGCTGCTAGCTCCCATGGGTAGACAACAATCGTAATAAAATTTGTTTTCCCAGGTAAAACCTAAGAGAGGGTAATCTTTAGGACGTATTGGTATGATACGGAAAGCATCTTCAATGTCTGTCTTTGCTAATAAACAACCTGTTCCGAAACTTTTTACGAGGGAAATAATTGTGTCAATTGTATCATAAGTGACTTTTGATTTTTCTTTTGAAATTCCTGCATTGATTGAATTTCCTTCTGGATATGACAAATCATGTATCAGTCTGAACTTCCCGGGGACAGATTTTGGAATAAGGCCTAAGGGAGAGCAAACAAAAGGCTTAAAAGGGTGTTTTGTAAATGGCCCCGAATTCCATTCATTTGTAGTTCCTTTTGATTTTTTTCCGATACTACTTTCATGTGATCTTTAACTGATTTGTGATTATTGGAATATAAATTAGCACGCCCTCCTTCATAACAAATGGAAAAACCATGTTGAAAGCCCGATAAAAGGGTTGCAGTTGAAGAACTGTCATACCCAACTAGTTCTGTTTGAGAACTTCATGATGAATTGGTGTTGGAAGGTTGGTGACTGGCCTGTTTGTTTGCTGGATAACCTGTGTGACCATGTTTGGCCTTGAAACATTTTGCTTTGGTGTGGTTGACAAAACAGATCTGACACAGGTGTTTGTATTTACATGGGGATGCTATGTATGGCTTCCCTCTGTTGTAGGAAAAGCAGACCTTTTGACGAGGTGCCCGTTGAACATTTTGTGGCCTCTTTGCTGTTTGCTGCTGTTGGCCATGAAAAGACCGCTGGTTAGCTGCTTTTGTGTATAGTTCATCTATAGGCTTTTGCCAGGGAGGTCGATGGGCTTGTCTGAGACGACGAAATGTTTCGTCATAATGTCTCCATGCCACATCACCATGATTGTTTGCAAGGTCGCTGATTGTCGCAGCATACTTCAATAGGTTTGCTGCTTCTTCTGGGGATTTTATAATGTAAATTGCAATGAAGGTGATGAAACATGCTGTCCATTGATCTATGGGCAATTGTTGCTTCTGGGTTTCATTTCATCAGATTTTATTGACTTTATACATGTCAATAGGATTGGACATCAGGCTAGGCCTATTTAAGTCCTTTCCAAACTTATTGACAAACATTACATATATTCTGTCATAATAATCCAATTAAACAGTGCAGGGGAGATAACTCAATTTAGCTTGTGGAATGAACATTTTCAGCTTTTGTTTTATCATTTTCTGTTTATGTTTTAGATATTAATAATTAAATAAATCATGTATATTTATTGACAACCCATCCTATATAAAATCCAAGGGATACAGGCCCAAAAGTCCTTGTGTATAAACACATTGGCCATCCACCCACTGGATATATAGGATAAGTTACCAAGAAATAAACATTTTGTAAAATTTCAGAATAATAGAGAATATGATATGAATTCATATAGGAAAATGTAGTTATTATTGTCTATTATTGGAGTTGATTCTCTTAAAATGTATTTAACATAGCACTATAGAATATTCATGTAGCTATGAAACAGGTTATAGAATAGTACACTCATAAAATCCATCCAGTCCAGCCGAATACCAGAGATGTTGTGAAGATAGATATACACCAGTATCAATACTTATTAGCAGAGTGATCATGACACTATAAATAATAGCATCACTTTCAATGTAAAGTTTTGCTGTGAGTGAGATTACATATCAAGCCTATTAGTTTGACAAATGTAGTCAGATATACTTTGTAAAATGTATATGTTAATATCAGCGCTGCATGTTAAGCATCCCTTTAAGATTTTTAGATTAAAATGATCATGAANTACCAAGAAATAAACATTTTGTAAAATTTCAGAATAATAGAGAATATGATATGAATTCATATAGGAAAATGTAGTTATTATTATATATTATTGGAGTTGATTCTCTTAAAATGTATTTAACATAGCACTATAGAATATTCATGTAGCTATGAAACAGGTTATAGAATAGTACACTCATAAAATCCATCCAGTCCAGCCGAATACCAGAGATGTTGTGAAGATAGATATACACCAGTATCAATACTTATTAGCAGAGTGATCATGACACTATAAATAATAGCATCACTTTCAATGTAAAGTTTTGCTGTGAGTGAGATTACATATCAAGCCTATTAGTTTGACAAATGTAGTCAGATATACTTTGTAAAATGTATATGTTAATATCAGCGCTGCATGTTAAGCATCCCTTTAAGATTTTTAGATTAAAATGATCATGAATACCAGTTATACCAAGTTGAGAAATTTTTATTACTAATTGCATTCTAAAGTTGTTATAGAGTGGGCATTCAAATATAAAATGAAATGCATTTTCATGTCCGCATCTACATGCTGGTGTGTCATTCAGATGATCCATATATAAGTCACTATTTAGGCTGCTAGCATGATTTCTCAGCTGACAAATTATGATATTGAAAAAGCAGACCTTTTGACGAGGTGTAATAGTCTATCAGAGACCCCAGCACCTAAAAGGATTCCTGCTGACAGACCAATGTAGGAACTGTTTGTGTTTGTGGAGGGACCCGTACACTCACCCTTGCTCCCGAACAGATTTTCTAATAATGACATCAGTGGGGAACCACTCTTCATGTCCTTGTTTTGACCCACCAATGGCAAATGATTAGGGCCAATGGGGTTGGTCTGGCAGGTAGGGTGTTGATCAACTGCGGTTGGAAGCATCGCTGTAGCCATTGCCGATTCCCTTGTAGGTACAGCCTCCTCCACAGTGTGCATGTCCATGGCCAGAGGATCAAGAGTGGCTTGCTGTCTTGGTGCCATTTGCCTCAACATAGCTGCTGCCAACTTGTCATAGTCTATGTCAAATGTTTGCACCTCCTAAGACTGGGACCCACTGGTCTTAGAACTTGATGGAGTGGCTCTTCGTCTTTTTGGGCCACTGACATTTGTGTCCCCTATCGCAGGTTCAGTGGCTGATGCAATGGAGGAGACTCTCCCTTTTGTTTTTGGGAGCCATGACAGGTTTGTTTTTGTTTCCTGAAAAAAGATTAAGAGAACCAAAATTCTTGAAACATGTCCTGTGGTATCTAGTTTTGTCAATCCTGTACACGCATAATTAATAGGGTACACCAACTAAGTCCATAATGGTATACATGTACTGTGTGTACGTATATGTACATTGTACTATCGTAAACAGCAGGGTATCCTGATAATTGTATGGTGAAGCCTCAATTATACCACAAGGTATAAATGCAAGTGATATGCTACTGTACAGAGCACTGTACACATTAAGTTGTGTATTTTGATTACAATAACACGGATGAGGCTATAATAATTAACCTGACATGGGTAATACTGTACCTGAAATGGTGAACATGTAAGTTCCAATACATATTATTACTAGTAGGTGGTGTTAGGTGAGTATTATGCTTATTGACATGGTGTAGTATAACTGCATAATATACACCGAAAGATGAATTAACAAATTGAAAATAGAAAGATGAGTACTAGGACAGTTGACTGACCAGATAATGTAAACCTAAACTCAAGAATATAAGCAACGTAATACTGTACGTTGATGAAATAAATAGATACGGTGTATTACTTTCACACTGATGATATAACTAGTGTATAACACTAAATAAACATGAGTAATGTTGCCCAGATGATATAGTACTATACACCGAACACTTACAGTGTAATACTATACACTGTTGATATAAATATATTGTAAAACACTGGAACTGTTTTCAAGATGGTGTAATACTGTACATCCAACTATTACAAAGTACAGTGTAATACTGTATAATCAACAAATGAACAGTGTAACATTTGACTATTGGTGAATTTATATGTGTAAAACATGTGCACTGGCACCAGATGGTGAAGAAATTGTACATCAGATAAATCTATAGTGTATCACTGTACATTGGTGAAGTAAATATATACATGAACTACTCTCTAAAGCAGAAAATGAAATGGGTTATATCTACACACTAACAAAACTGTTCAGACTAGGGATGGTCATTAAGAAATTAAATGGTTTTACTCTTGATCTGTCCATGCATTAAATACAAAATAATGTTTTGTGGGGTGAGTTACATTTGTACAATGTACAAGTAATTGTGTAAATTCATCCCAGGTATAGAGATATATATCTGTATACATGCACCCATGCTACTGACAACGTGGTGTATGTCATGAACTGTATACAGAGAGATGGACATACCTGTATTAACTGTATGAAACCCCTGTCAACATAAATTAAATGTTGAAGTAACCTGGGTGTCATATGGTACTTCAGGCCATAAGCTATATAGCTAGGAAATAGTGTCCTATGTTACTCCAGCAGACATACCAATACCTATTGCCTGCATATATTATGAATTTAGGAATGTATCACTCTAAAGCTTGACATGCACCTGGTTCCAGCTGCTTGTCAGTCAAGTGTCTTCGCAACTGTTAATATAGCAGCCTTGACGCTCTGGAGGTATTTTTTATGACTATCTGTATACTATCCCGGATCTTTTTATATGATTCTGTAAGGGTTTAATCTTGTTATTACTCATCGAATTTTCATCCGAGTCCGGAACGGCGAAGGTTGCGTCCAGTCTCCTGATCGGTGAATATCCAAAGGCTGGTGGCTGCAAAAGATATATATATAATATATATCATAATATTAATATGCAACAATATTAATGCTATTTGTGCAATATATATATAGTATTATTATTTTACGGTTGTTTAACAAATTAACCTTAGCCAAAATATATATGTCAGCTTGTAGCTCGTTTTGCTTATAGTTCTTACCTCGTCCAAAAAGTCGCTGGTGAGGGTAGAGTTTGCAACTTCAAAGATGGCATCGCTCCTCTCCAAAACCGGCGGCCCTACATCAGCGGTGACGTCAACGGAGGCCGTGGCATCGCTCCTCTCCAACATTGGCGGCCCCATCTCGACGGTGTCATCTAAACTACTAGGAGGATCGTTGGGGCAGTCGCGGCAGTACCACCAGATGATCCCTCCCTCGCCTCGGACGGTGGCTCTGTACATCTCGAGGGATATACCTACAATGAAAATAAAGTTATTTCAAAACGTGTACATAATTATTTAAAGAAACTTGATTTCATTATATACTATTTGTCCGTCTACATGTTCGGACATCAGTATTTATAAAATCATAGTTTCGGCCTACATGTACACAAACATACACAATTTGACTTTATCTAACAGTATATGACCGCCGACGATATGTGGAGCGGAAATATCATATTTAATAAAATCAAATATCGACATACGTGTACATGCTTATGAGAAACATGATTTCATTAGATACTCAGTGCCCGTACATGTATTTTGTACGAGCGCTAGTATCAAATGAAACCATATTTCGGCCATAAATGGAATATGCATATTTAAAGAAACTTGATTTCATTATATAATTGTACTTATAAACGGGCTTAAAGTTTCTAATGAAATCAAGTTACTTTAATAACGATTAAGAATTTATTCCTTTTATGGCCGAAAGAATTTCTCGTATTTTTTTTTATAAATTAAACCATATTTTCGGCCATAAATGGAAACTATATTTGAATTACATACCAGTATCACATATCCCGTGTTGCCATCTACTTCATCTGTCGCACTGCAACGCATGCTGCCTCGGCCTCACCACACGGTCACAATGTAGACAGTTGTCGCTCATGATTGCTCAATTGATGTAAGTCGATTGAAAGTGATTGTCCAAGAAAATCAATCATATTTATCACCATTTGCGTGAGTGATCAATACATTTGATTGGCTACCTGGAGTCGAGGCGGTGATGAGGTACTCAAGAGTTAATTATGAGCTACTCACCTATAACAACAGTCTGGTAGGCGAACATCATTGTTTGTGGAAGGCAATAAAAACAAAACAACAACACCAGTACGTAATTAAATATATCCTTTAATATTTTTATCAAAATATAATTGTACTTATAAATGTATATATCCCATGTATTTAACATATATATACATAGTAGGGCCAATTTTACCTTGGCCGATTTCACTTGGGTAAAATCGGCCTGGCCGATATAACCTTGGGCCGATATAACCAAATATATGCAGATGTACCCCGTTCACACACAGAAAAGATAAGTTCTTTTTCCAAAACCCTCTATGTTTCCAAAATGTGATCCGGCGACTACACTGCGCTCCTTCCGACAACAACAGATTTGTCCTTACTACCTTGTCGTTGTTTGATTCACTTTTGGTGGCTTCAGGAGACCGCCAAAATAATTGTCCAACCACTACGTGTTTTGCTCGGTTTACCTTTAGGATATCTTCGACAATGTCAAAAATACTGTGGGCTACTTGATATGGAGAAAGGGTAGATAAATCATTACCTCCAATGATTGAACGACAGGAGTTCAGCTTGCTGTCTGAGTTTGCGAACTGTCAGTCCTCCTCGCGCTCGGAAGTTTATTTGAAAATTATCCGTTTCAAGTCTTAGATTTGCACAATCTGATTCCCTCTCCACGAGGTCACGTAAACGGCGTACAAATGAGTGACCAATAACCACTACCTTCATAGCGCATGTCTTTGTTTACTTTTCACAGAAGGTCGTAGGTCATAGGTGACGCCGTGGTGACCTTCTTAGCCATCACTACAGCCAGCCTCCTTTGAAAACCTTAATTAGGCCACAAACATAGTCCCACTTGTCAATCCACTGCACGGGTACTTCAAAAACACTTTCTTGTAAAATACGACAATCGAAGTATGTTCAATATCCTCGCTGAATGCTAAATAAAACAGATAATTTGAACAAAGAAATTCCAAGCAATTCTCTCACCTTGTAAATTTTATGTTGATATCACATGAATTTAATCTGGATATCTGATTGGCTGATTGCCTTGACATAATTAGTATGGGTGTACTCGATTTACTTCGAACCGTATGACCCTGATGATTCTTTCAGCTTCACATCTTACTAGTAATTATATAGATAATTAATACATATAATATTCCGATGTACAACATAAATGTATTTATTGGTATAAATTGTATATATGTCACAAGTTTTGCGGAATAAGGATATTTTTCATGAGTGCAAAGTACGAGTGCAAATATCGATATATTCTGCCACGAGTGAAATATACATGGTATTCAACGGAAAACTTTTTAATATTCAATTTCTGACTTTTTAAAAGTAATACGAAGCAAGTATTACTGCATCAAAAAGAAATAAGAGGCGGAAGATTTATGCAGTGAAGATATAAGGTTTTATGGAATTGATAATGATTAATATTTTACTGATGAGAATGTCATAATTCAAATATCATATACTTTCTCATAGCTCACATATTATCGAATGAATCTTTATATGTTATTACTTTTATTAGTATTAATGAAGCCGATTCGATAGTATGTTTACTTGAATAGGTATTTAATGTTAATAGTGTTCAATTTCAGAGTTTCCCGTTGTCGCGTTGTTCAGAGGTATAGAAATAATTGCTGGCTGTCATTACACAAGTGCTGGCGGTACAATTAATTGTCTTATGTCAGATAAGGCTTAGTGTATGACCTTTCTGGGTCAGGGGATGCTGACTGTAGTTCATGTCTATTAAAGGCCGAGATTCAGTGCAATTTGTGTATGTGTTATCTGGGACATTGACAGTATCAATTAATTTTGTCCCGGCAAGGCTACAGAGCCAACTCCATAAGGTCTAGTTTTGTGGGCAGCACACGAGTGTACACTGAAGGTATTTTGACCACTCATGAATGGTGTGAGCCTATAACCCCTACTCTTGGTTGATATTGATACAAGAAAATACATGAACAAATTGTTTCATTATGAAATAGTCATACATGTGTTTACTTGAGCATTAAATGGGATAAATGTATAAAGATATATATAACAACATTATTGTATGAATAAAGACATATATAGAATTAATAGCGGTATACATTATAGAACACCTTACATAATTTATTCCATAATTGACTTTCCATACATTATGTATTGTATATATATGTCTTTTTGTTTAGAAAGTATGATTAAAAAGCATACATACATATGTTTCATGCAGCATGATATGAATATAATAATAATGTCTTATTTTATTTCTATACAATATTTATATTACACTTTTAGTGAAATAATATCTGGTATTTATATCATTATTTTCTAATAGCATATATTATTGCTGTTGAGACAAAAAACAAATCAATCCACTACCAGAAACAATGAATAATATATAAACTCCAAACTCGAAATACAAATCATTGTTACATATATGTATCAAGTGAACCAACATCAAAGCCAAATTTGAAATCACAGAAATTCATCCAACAGTGTTTCCGTATTTGAAATGTAGCTTTATAATCCAATTTGAAAAACAATTTGTACCCAAATCCGAAAAGACAGCCATACATGAGACATAAGTGGGAATAACTGTGAATAGAATGGAGTTTATTGAATAATATTATTTGAAAAAAAAAAAGTTTACATCATTAATACCAAAATTATAATTCTGAACGATAGTGTCTGTTAATTGTTTTTCACAGCTTGTAAATGTAAACACACACAGTCAATTCACAATTATCATGAGACATATCATGTTGCACATAACTGTACAGAGCAGGACCTCTTCTCAAACTGAGTTTGGCTGCTGACCTGTCACATGCATTTTGTGTAAAGATTAGGTAGCCAGTGGTTTGCCTGGATAACGAATCACCTGATAATGATTTGATATGATATAACACTGTAACCGTGTTATTTGTCAGTCCCAGATCAGGACTTTGAGCTTGGCACACGTCTATATTAACCCGTGAGGAAAACATTAATATTTAACACAACTATTGGTCATTATTATTTGTATCCGACAAACAACACATCAAAATGCGTGCGTTATCAACATTATTGTCGGGCATGATTAAATTTATAACCGTGATTTTGTTTTAACGCTTGTTTTATTCTAGAGCTGTACTAGTTTTAATACAGACTTTTTACCAGTATTTTTTTAAAAGGTATTTCACAATAATTTTATTGATAAATCATACTAAATTAAAGTCATACTCATCTTCAATATTGTGTCAACAATTACAAAAGAACCCCCTTATTTTCATATTTTCCTGTCTCAAACAAACAGACGATGTGCTGACAATTATGTCAGTAGAACTAGATAAGTGTGATCATTTGGACGTATGTTTTTTTTAATGGGTCCGGCGCTAAAATATTTCTTTGGAAATTAGCTGCTCATATTTCAAATCGTTTTTATTTCCGTTTTTAGAATATTGAAATAATCAGAAATTGCACAGTCTCTATTGATATTTAAACTCTACGTCTAGCCTAATGAAACCTGAAATTCGACAGGAATATGGTCGCGAGACCATTTAAGTAATCTTGAATGAAGAGAGAAGACACGGGCAAGATCATTTTTCAATAAAGATCATATCCTTGCGAATCAACGTGAAAATCAGTTCAGTGCAAAAATTATATCAACAACTTCTAATAACATGGTATTATGAATTGATGAAAAAAGGCAAACGCTGATATTCATAATCATGTACATATCAGATTAACAGTTTCGTGCAGCAATTTTTTCTCGATATGAATCCTTACATGTGACGCTTATCTTGGCCATTCGCATTGCTTACTTTGTGTAGTCGATGAATAACCACATTAATTGTTTCCATTTGATTTCCTGATCAGGATGGCCACGGTCAGGACCGTATACGCAACTAGCTATAGTTACAGATTATCCTGCTTATGAATAATCATTCTTATAAGTCTGAGTTCTATTTCTAAATTAAAACGACTCCTCTAATGACAATATTCACTGCGATCTACGTTTTGTTTATAAATGTATCTATGTATGCAAAAAAATATGATTTTATTTCCTGAGAATGATGTCCCCACGCAGGACTGTGTACGTTATAAGATGTAGATATAGAGTATTCCATCAATGATGTAATGTATTTTCCATTTAAAAAGTATTATAATGCTTCTCTTGACCGTTCGCATTGCTAGCTTTTTGTACTTGATCAATACCTACGTAAATAATGTCCATTTAAGTTCCTAATCAGGATACCCCCGCCCAGGACCGTGGACGTGCTAATATCTATATATGGAAGATAACATACTTTAGACATAATTTAATTTCTGTTTCTAAATCACATTCAGCCATCTCTTACCTATGCGCATTGCCAACTGTGGTATTTCATGAATTAATTCGAATATAATGAGCACGTGGTTTCCTGATCAGGTTGGCCCCGGTCAGGACCGTATACGCTTCTAGCTATATAGTTATAGACAATACGGCTTATAATCATTCTTATAAATTGGGATTGTATTGCTTTATTGATATGATTTTATTTCCTGATTATGATGGCCCCCGCCCATGACTGTGTACGTTATAAGATGTAGATTTAGAGTATTCCATCCATGATGTAATGTATTTTCCATTTAAAATCATTATGATGCTCTCTTGACCGTTCGCAATACTGCTAGCTTGTTGATTTCCAATTAAGTTCCTGCTTAGGATCTTAAACTAGTATGAAACTCGAAGATAAAATACTATAGACATAGTTTAATTTCTATTTCTCAATCATATTTAGTCATCTCTTGACCCTCATAACTGTCACCTTTATGTATTTGGTCCATTAATACGGATATAATGAGTACTTGATATCTTGATATGGATGTTCCTGTTACCTGTTACCGGATACGTTCCAATATCAACATATAATTAAAGAGATTGAAGAATGATTTGATGTTGTTTTTTCTATTTCAAAATCACTTCTCTTGACTGCAAACTTTGCTGCCTTTATATATTTTATAAATAACTACGGATAGATTCACTATAACATATCCTGTCTGATCAGGATGTCCCTGCACAGGACGTATATACTATAACGTAGAATACAAAGATAAAATACTATAAATATAGTTTAATTTGTATTTCTAAACCATCTTTAATCCTCTCTTGACTGTAAACACTGCCATCTTCATGTATTTGATTCATCAATACAGATATAATTAGTACTCGATTTTCTGATCAGGATGTCCCTGTTCAGGACCGTATATGCTAACAGCTTAAGTTATAAACAATACGGCATATAACCATTCTTATAAGTCGTGGTTCTATTTCCTCAATTAAAACAACCATTTAAATGACCATATACACTGAACATTATCTTCCTTTAGGTTATAAATGTATAAATGAAAAATATCTTCGTTATTTCCTGATAAGAATGTCCCAGATGAGGACCGTATACACTATAAAATGCAGTTAAAAGATATCCAACTGTTATATCATGCTCTAAGTCCGGACGAGTTATTCTATCTTGACGGTCCTGCTCAGCCCCGGTCCTGCTTAGCCCCGGTCCTGCTCAGCCCCAGTCACAGTAAGAGACAGCGCAGCTGTCTAACCCCGCTGATTAACTTCCGCCTCAGAACCGAATAGTTTTGTTATCACCGTTTAGCTACACATATCAAAATGTAACCCGCCCCAACCATACTTATTAGTTTTACAGCTGTAGAAGAACACAGATGATGAATACTGTGATCAACTGGTTCGGTAAGTTTTCATCACCTTATTTCGATGTTGTATGGTCGCTTTTTGATTTCAACAAATGATTAGACGTGCTGCATTCCTAATTTATCAAATCTCGAAATTCAATTCGAATTTCCGAAGCTGTCGAGCGATTCCTTTGTATGTTGTCGTTGAACGCACATCATCTTTACCTAGATAAAAATGGAAACGGTTTTCACTTTTATCAATCTATTATGTTTTGTACAAACAATAGATATTGCGATTTGCAATTATAAAAGTGTAACTCAACATTTCAAGTTTTCAAATAGGAAAGTGAAAGTACAGGTGGACTGCATTCTAGGAATCTCGCAAACGTAAGACATTTTCGGAAAGTCGAAGGAAATCCCGATTTGTAGGTCAGTAATTGAATTGACTTGGTAATTTATAATAAACAAAACTACATTCCTATTTTTGAATATAGTTACAGCGTCCTTTCCTTGATAATAACTATCAATATATATATAATATCTGTGTAACAAGCTCAACATAACTCGTCCCTTTATAACGTTTGTTATGCCGAAATGGAGGTGATCTCCAAAAAGATTATATTGACCTTTGCTATTTATTTTTACACATTTACATATGTCAGATATAACAATGAAATGGACAGCCTCTCAACATGAGTACTGTGAGCTGCTAAATTGGGTCAGTTGTGTGTGTTAACATTCCAGAACCCAATGATTCAGTATGTGTGCCTAATCCACGCTCTTCCCACCAAGTCCAATCGGCTTATCGCTTTGTATTCAAATAAACGGGGTATCACTCATAAATTAAATAAATGTGACTAAGAGATAACATGTTTTTCCTTAATGATAACAGGGGTGGCCAGGTATGTATAGTTACTAGAACTATATTTCATTTGTAAAGTAGGGTATTATTTGTTTACAATGTAGGAAGTGCAGTAATCAGCTGTCGTTGAAAGCGTTAGAAAATACTTATAATTACACCATTGTACCTGTGATTTATGGTCACCTTTATATTTACTTATGATATGTTGTATAACTATACATTGTTATAAAAGCAAAATAATAAAAACTACAGTGCAAACAAGGAATTTTGTCTAACTTTATCAAGACGTAGCTATATAGACTATTTATAGTGTATAATTAAAATTGAAAAAATCGTAAGAAAGTATATTTCGATTTATCTTAAATCCTATTGGAAACTCATTAAAATATTCATGACAGCAGTTTATAATTATTGATCCAGCTGTAGGTAATATAGTTTAAAAGGGAGGTGTCCTAATCTGGAACAGAATTTAGAAAGCTCTTTTATAGTAAAATTATCAGTAGTTTAAGATAAAGTGAAGATTTCGAATTAGGTAAAGCCTCTCTTCAAGACAAAATCGAATGCTCAGTGTGCGCCACCTTGTAGATGATATATGAAAGCTGGGTTAATCCTTTGGTGTACATCAAAAGAATCATGAAGCGGCATAAAGGTAAAATTGACCGGAGTCAGATCTCTACCCTTTGTTATCTCCAAAGGATAGGTTTCAGCCTAGCGATTTGTCCTTTTTTTCCTGAGACCACTCTAATACATGAAGCTAGCAGCTTGCCATCAATTTTATCACGTAAATAATGCTCTCTGCACCCATTGAGTATCGAGGAGGATCGCAAGGTTGACTTTGCATGGCCGCCATTTTGTTGGGAGGAGCACAACCGAAAGTGATAAATGATGAGAATTGAGTATAGGTCAATTATAATACTAGGTATTGTGTATAGTTTAAAGGGTCATATACCCTTTATAACGAAGTATACCTGTTCCAGATGACAATAAAAAGAATTGTGTCGTCTGAAAGGATCTTTGGTCAATTAATGTTTTTTAAATAACCCTTTTACGTTACATCGCTATAGTGTTATTGTGCAACATAAGGGCAGTGTCACCAGGTAACCATGAAGTCATGGCAACGAAACATTACAAATGACATTTGTCCATTTGTTTTGGAGCATAAACTGTTATACCAAAGTACTAAAAACTGATCCACTGTAAAACACAGCTTTTAGCCGATACCTGCTCATCATATTATTTGATGATCCACTTCAACAACAGGAATATTTTTATTTTTTTTAAACTAATTGATTAATGAATATTTTAATAATATAAAAATGCATAATACATTTAAAGAGTAAATCAAATTTCATTTAAAAGCACACAGAATATTAATGATATTAATGATACATAGTATATATCTACTATACAATTCAAAACGATATAGGTGTATTTACACACGTATCAATTGACATATACAACCAACTAAACAGAATTGTTACATTATTATATATACAATGGATAAGTAAGCTTTGGTATATCATGAAAGGGTGTAGAATTATTTTTATTTTGCGAAGTTAAGTTTTTCTGCCTATACATATATCACATCCCATATGGAAGAGTGGAATATTTGTCTGACATGACGCGCTTGTCAAAAACAATCTTATAATCCTTGGTTTCCATTCTTGTCAAGAGGTTACATGATTGTTTGTCTCTGCAAATTCTGAGATCACCAGACACCGTAACATTTTTCTTGTTTCCACAAACCATGTCTTTCACTGTATCGTGATTGATTTCTAGAGAACTTTTATAATTGGGGGTATAATTCCTAGAACCTTGCAACAACTCATTTCACCATCTTTGTTTGGTTTTGAAAGAGTATATGCATAGTTTTTTGGGCCTCCCGTGACAAAGTTAACGATGCTTGTTCCTTCCACCTCATCAGTAAGATCACAAAGAATTTCTCCAAGATCAGTTTTCCATTGCCCTGGCTCTACCGTGAACACTACCGAATCTGTGTCACGGTAGAGTGCCCTTCCGTCCAATGTTTTCAGGTAGCTATACAGCTTGAGTCTTGCCTGTGCGGTTGTGTACGCGGCAACTACAACATTTGTGCAACCAAACGCTGTCAGAAAATGACTGTTGGTGGTAGTTCGAATCTGTCCTCACCATCTCATCCGATAGGAAGTTGACATCTTTCACGATTTTGCTGTCACTAGATATCATTTCCGAAATGTATGACGACTGTAGCATGTTTGTTCGCTGACCAAACTTGCTCCATAAAACGGTCATGTAAAACATGATTATATTATTCATGTATGTTTTTCCATTA
>NW_018479732.1:5931-32710 GCF_002113885.1 Mizuhopecten yessoensis | reverse complement strand
TTTGATGGATACAATACAGTGAGAGAGTGTCTGTTATGTTTCCAATGCTCATTAAATTGACGCCTGTAATGTGCTGGATCATTTTACTCTGTCACTCAGAATTCAAAATGATCAGTACAATTCTGCTGATCTAGTATCATGATTATCAATCAATTCAAACAACAGGTACTAGACTGAAATATCAAACAGTTATTAACGAGCTGTGGGACATACACAGACGCACCAGTTTCCATTGAATGGCTTGATAGACAAACCTTTAAATAGTGTCGAATGCATCTAGGCAAAACCGATTAATGGTCAAGCTAGGGTCTTGTCACATTTTTATATTTTTATCAATTCGAAAAAGAACAGATAAAACTGATTTTTTTAATCTATTCATTCATTCATTCATTCATTTATTTATTTGATTAAAATGCGAAGTAACATATTTTTATTGTTATGATCTAAAGGAAAAGTTAATTTTAGTTGACAAAGCTACAAAGATTTATCATTGTTATAGATTTTCTAGAGTTGACAGAAGAAGACAAAATGAGTAATTAGCTTGACTGACGTGGATGGATTAAATCTAGATTGCAAATGTATACTGTTATACCCAGGGAATAACGTTGACTAGGTAAGACAAAGCAATATTTCTATTGTGATGTACTTAGAATGTTAAGTTGACATATGAAGATTGCATATGTCATGATATGGATTGTAAATCAATATAACTGGGATAGACACTTTTGTACCAGAGAAAGTGTCATAATATGGATTGTAAATCAATATAACTGGGATAGACACTTGTACCAGAGAAAGTGTCATGATATGGATTATAAATCAATATAACTGGTTATGTATTATAACCTACAATAGATCTCAGCCAGTATGTGCACTGTTAAGTATTGTGTATTATAACCTACAATAGCTCCCAGAAAGACTGTGCATTACATGTATATAGTATTGTGTATTATAACCTACAATAGATATCAACCAGTATGTACACTGTTAAGTATTGTGTATTATAACCTACAATAGATCTCAGCCAGTATGTGCACTGTTAAGTATTGTGTATTATAACCTACAATAGATCTCAGCCAGTATGTGCACTGTTAAGTATTGTGTATTATAACCTACAATAGATCTCAGCCAGTATGTGCACTGTAAAGTATTGTGTATTATAACCTACAATAGATCTCAGCCAGTATGTACACTGTAAAGTATTGTGTATTATAACCTACAATAGATCTCAGCCAGTATGTACACTGTAAAGTATTGTGTATTATAACCTACAATAGATCTCAGCCAGTATGTACACTGTAAAGTATTGTGTATTATAACCTACAATAGATCTCAGCCAGTATGTACACTGTAAAGTATTGTGTATTATAACCTACAATAGATCTCAGCCAGTATGTACACTGTAAAGTATTGTGTATTATAACCTACAATAGATCTCAGCCAGTATGTACACTGTAAAGTATTGTGTATTATAACCTACAATAGATCTCAGCCAGTATGTACACTGTAAAGTATTGTGTATTATAACCTACAATAGATCTCAGCCAGTATGTACACTGTAAAGTATTGTGTATTATAACCTACAATAGATCTCAGCCAGTATGTACACTGTAAAGTATTGTGTATTATAACCTACAATAGATCTCAGCCAGTATGTACACTGTAAAGTATTGTGTATTATAACCTACAATAGATCTCAGCCAGTATGTACACTGTAAAGTATTGTGTATTATAACCTACAATAGATCTCAGCCAGTATGTACACTGTAAAGTATTGTGTATTATAACCTACAATAGATCTCAGCCAGTATGTACACTGTAAAGTATTGTGTATTATAACCTACAATAGATCTCAGCCAGTATGTACACTGTAAAGTATTGTGTATTATAACCTACAATAGATCTCAGCCAGTATGTACACTGTAAAGTATTGTGTATTATAACCTACAATAGATCTCAGCCAGTATGTACACTGTAAAGTATTGTGTATTATAACCTACAATAGATCTCAGCCAGTATGTACACTGTAAAGTATTGTGTATTATAACCTACAATAGATCTCAGCCAGTATGTACACTGTAAAGTATTGTGTATTATAACCTACAATAGATCTCAGCCAGTATGTACACTGTAAAGTATTGTGTATTATAACCTACAATAGATCTCAGCCAGTATGTACACTGTAAAGTATTGTGTATTATAACCTACAATAGATCTCAGCCAGTATGTACACTGTAAAGTATTGTGTATTATAACCTACAATAGATCTCAGCCAGTATGTACACTGTAAAGTATTGTGTATTATAACCTACAATAGATCTCAGCCAGTATGTACACTGTAAAGTATTGTGTATTATAACCTACAATAGATCTCAGCCAGTATGTACACTGTAAAGTATTGTGTATTATAACCTACAATAGATCTCAGCCAGTATGTACACTGTAAAGTATTGTGTATTATAACCTACAATAGATCTCAGCCAGTATGTACACTGTAAAGTATTGTGTATTATAACCTACAATAGATCTCAGCCAGTATGTACACTGTAAAGTATTGTGTATTATAACCTACAATAGATCTCAGCCAGTATGTACACTGTAAAGTATTGTGTATTATAACCTACAATAGATCTCAGCCAGTATGTACACTGTAAAGTATTGTGTATTATAACCTACAATAGATCTCAGCCAGTATGTGCACTGTTAAGTATTGTGTATTATAACCTAAAATAGATCTCAGCCAGTATGTGCACTGTTAAGTAATGTGTATTATAACCTACAATAGATCTCAGCCAGTATGTGCACTGTACAGTATTGTGTATTATAACCTACAATAGATCTCAGCCAGTATGTACACTGTAAAGTATTGTGTATTATAACCTACAATAGCTCCCAGAAAGACTGTGCATTACATGTATATAGTATTGTGTATTATAACCTACAATAGATATCAGCCAGTATGTACACTGTAAAGTATTGTGTATTATAACCTACAATAGATCTCAGCCAGTATGTGCAATGTAAAGTATTGTGTATTAAAACCTACAATAGATCTCAGCCAGTATGTACACTGTGAGTATTGTGTATTATAACCTACAATAGCTCCCAGAAAGACTGTGCATTACATGTATATAATATTGTGGATTGTTACATGAATCTGTCATTCATCCCAGTCACTAGTTACATTGTACGATACCTATTTGTATTATGCATGGTACCTGCTTCACAACTACGTTCCCCGGTGCACCGTATGGTTTTGCTACTGAAATCTGATGTACATTTCAAACCTCGACTCATAGTGGTATGCATGATACAAAATGTACCTGCTATACGTCCCAGCAAAGAAATTTAGCCCAAAAGGTAAAAGGTTTATTGTATACTACCTATTCTTCCTTTTAATTTTTAAATGCATTTGATTTCATTATGATAACACCTAAATAAATTGGTATACTATATGGAAATACACATGATAACTGCCACACACATGAGAAACTCATAAAATTGTATGGTATAATTTATGATACCTGACATACTTTAAAAAAAAACAATACATAGTTTGATATTATGCAAAATACCTACCATACATGTCAGACAATCGGTGCTTGGTATTTTACAATGCATGGTACCTCCCCAGCCCCCAAAGAAACTTAAAACAAGGTGTTGTGTTATTCACCACATCAGTATAAAAGAAACATTGAAACAAATAAGTTTTGGTACTTACAAGTGAGTAGCCGGAGGCCACTGTGACCAGGCACAGCATGGCGACGATAAAGATCTTCATTTTCTGTCTATTCGTCTTACAGTCGAATAAAAAGGTATCCACTAAGGCTGGCGGAGCTCCTTATATACACCCGAGAGGATCCCTTTGTCCAACATTTCGTGATATTTTCTGAATACTTCGCATTGACGTTTTCTGTTTGTTCACTTTTCACAACATAACAACTATTCATAAGCAGTATCAGGTCGCACGGTGTTACTAGCGTGTAGTATTACTTTTGTAAGACAGACACATTGATAATTTGATGACGCACCAATTAGTTTTATCTAGTTTGTACCACATAGTGATTTGTTTAAACCGGTCCTAAAGCATTTATTTAAATGTAGCTCTGTACACGTGTTTGAAGTTTTGTACTCTCGTGTAGAATGGGATTTAGTTTTAGTAGCTCTGTACACGTGTTCGAAGTTTTGTACTCTCATGTAGAATGGGATTTATTTTTAGTAGCTCTGTACACGTTTGTTAAGTTTTGTACTCTCACGTAGAATGGGATTTAGTTTTCGTAGCTCTGTACACGTGAGTGAAGTTTTGTAATCTCATGTAGAATGGGATTTAGATTTAGTAGCTCTGTACACGTGAGTGAAGTTTTGTAATCTCATGTAGAATGGGATTTAGTTTTAGTAGCTCTGTACACGTGTGTGAAGTTTTGTACTCTCATGTAGAATGGGATTTAATTTTAGTAGCTCTGTACACGTGTTTGAAGTTTTGTACTCTCATGTAGAATGGGATTTAGTTTTAGTAGCTCTGTACACGTTTGTATAGTTTTGTACTCTCATGTAGAATGTGATTTAGTGTTAGTAGCTCTGTACACGTGTTTGAAGTTTTGTACTCTCATGTAGAATGGGATTAAGTTTTAGCAGCTCTGTACACGTTTGTATAGTTTTATACTCTCATGTAGAATGGGATTAAGTTTTAGAAGCTCTGTACACGTGTTTGCAGTTTTGTACTCTCATGCAGAATGTGATTTAGTTTTAGTAGCTCTGTGCACGTTTGTATAGTTTTGTATTCTCATGTAGAATGTGATTTAGTTTTAGTAGCTCTGTGCACGTTTGTATAGTTTTATACTCTCATGTAGAATGGGATTTAGTTTTAGTAGCTCTGTGCACGTTTGTATAGTTTTGTATTCTCATGTAGAATGTGATTTAGTTTTAGTAGCTCTGTACACGTGTTTGAAGTTTGGTACTCTCATGTAGAATGGGATTAAGTTTTAGCAGCTCTGTACACGTGTTTGAAGTTTTGTACTCTCATGTAGAATGTGATTTAGTTTTAGTAGCTCTGTACACGTGTTTTAAGTTTGGTACTCTCATGTAGAATGGGATTTAGTTTTAGCAGCTCTGTACACGTGTGTGAAGCTTTGTACTCTCATGTAGAATGGGATTTAGGTTTAGTAGCTCTGTACACGTTTGTGAAGTTTTTGTACTCTCATGTAGAATGGGATTTAGTTTTAGCAGCTCTGTACACGTGTTTGAAGTTTTGTACTCTCAGGTAGGATGGGATTTAGTTTTAGTAGCTCTGTACACGTGTTTGAAGTTTTGTACTCTCAGGTAGAATGGGATTTAGTTTTAGTAGCTCTGTACACGTGTTTGAAGTTTTGTACTCTCAGGTAGGATGGGATTTAGTTTTAGTAGCTCTGTACACGTGTGTGAAGTTTTGTACTCTCATGTAGAATGGGATTTAGTTTTAGAAGCTCTGTACACGGTTTTGAAGTTTTGTACTCTCATGTAGAATGGGATTTAGGTTTACACTAATACATTTTCTGTTCCTGAAGTTGTAGCTGGAATCAATCCTGGCTTGATTTAAATGGAACACTAGTTTAAAAATTAACAATCGGTCGTATCCACAAGTTGCAAATCTTTAAAGGTTTCTACAGACGCTTTCCCTTTTCCTGTATCTATATATTTGTATCAAAGGAACGAGGGCCTGTAGTTCATTTTGATTTAATGACCTTATTTAAACTGACTTGAGTTGTAATTACGATGAATTATCAGAATTAAACTTAAAACAATTTGGGGTACGTTGAAAATATTACAGGCAAAGACTAAGAAGAGTTAGATTGATGAGCACTCTGTAAAGACAAAAAACATAATATAATTTCTGAATGTTACATTAAGTTTGTATGTCAACAACTAAATGTAAGCTTATAATTTCCTTATTAAGAACATATTGGTTTGATTTAAAGTATTTGTTAGGGAATGTTGGTTTACTGGTACGTTACACATACTCTTGGGTACCAATTAACTGTTACGTACAGAATCAAGAATAAATGTTTGAACTAAGGGAGTCAGATTTAACTGTTACATACAGAATCAAGAATAAAGGTTTTAACTAAGGGAGTCAGATTTAACTGTTACGTACAGAATCAAGAATAAAAGTTTGAACTAAGGGAGTCAGATTTAACTGTTACACACAGAATCAAGATTAAATGTTTGAACTAAGGGAGTCAGATTTAACTGTTACACACAGAATCAATAATAAATGTTTGAACTAAGGGAGTCAGATTTAACTGTTACACACAGAATCAAGATTAAATGTTTGAACTAAGGGAGTCAGATTTAACTGTTACGTACAGAATCAAGAATAAAAGTTTGAACTAAGGGAGTCAGATTTAACTGTTACATACAGAATCAAGAATAAAGGTTTTAACTAAGGGAGTCAGATTTAACTGTTACGTATAGAATCAAGAATAAATGTTTGAACCAAGGGAGTCAGATTTAACTGTTACATACAGAATCAAGAATAAAGGTTTGAACTAAGGGAGTCAGATTTAACTGTTACACACAGAATCAAGATTAAATGTTTGAACTAAGGGAGTCAGATTTAACTGTTACATACAGAATCAAGAATAAATGTTTGAACCAAGGGAGTCAGATTTAACTGTTACACACAGAATCAAGATTAAATGTTTGAACTAAGGGAGTCAGATTTAACTGTTACATACAGAATCAAGAATAAATGTTTGAACTAAGGGAGTCAGATTTAACTGTTACATACAGAATCAAGATTAAATGTTTGAACTAAGGGAGTCAGGTTTAACTGTTACATACAGAATCAAGAATAAATGTTTGAACTAAGGGAGTCAGATTTAACTGTTCCGTACAGAATCAGGAATAAAGGTTTGAACTAAGGGAGTCAGATTTAACTGTTATATACAGAATCAAGAATAAATGTTTGAACTAAGGGAGTCAGGTTTAACTGTTACATACAGAATCAAGAATAAAGGTTTGACCTAAGGGAGTCACATTTAACTGTTACATACAGAATCAAGAATACATGTTTGAACTAAGGAAGTCAGATTTAACTGTTACATACAGAATCAAGAATAAAGGTTTGACCTAAGGGAGTCACATTTAACTGTTACATACAGAATCAAGAATACATGTTTGAACTAAGGGAGTCAGATTTAACTGTTACATACGGAATCAAGAATACATGTTTGAACTAAGGGAGTCAGATTTAACTGTTACACACAGAATCAAGAATAAATATTTGAACTAAGGGAGTCAGATTTAGCTCGTCATGTTATGATTTGTTTTTTGTTTTTTGCAATATTAGTAAATGATATGAAGGGTAGAAAACGAGTTTATGTAACCTTTGCCCTCACTTGATGGAGGATAGAAGATGCAAATAGGTAAATAAGAAGACAACATTATGTTACAAACATTAAAACAATCACCCTGAGGGTTTGGGATTACTCTGTTTCACCCTTAAGGTACAGGGGATTGTTGTTTCTCCCAACCTTCCGATACAATGTTAAAATCGACATTTAGTAATCGTTATATGTTTCTGTATCCTATGATATCATGCCGACCTGGCCTAACCATATATTTACTGGGACATCACGTTGACCTTGACTCTCCTTCTATTATGGGCAATGACGTCGACCTAGCCTGACGATATAGATACTGTGACATCACGCCGACCTAGCCTGAATAAATATACTGTGACATCACGCCGACCTAGCCTGGCCATATATATAATGTGACATCACGACGACCTAGCCTGATCATATTTACTGGAGCATCAGTCCGACCTAGCCTGCTCATATATACTAAGGCATCACGTCGACAAAACCTTACAATATATACTGAGGCATCACGCCGACCTAGTCTGACCAAATATATACTGTGACATCACGCCGAGCTAGCCTGAATAAATATACTGTGACATCACGCCGACCTAACCTTACCATATATACTGAGACATCACCCCGACTTAGCCTGATCAAATGTACTGTGACATCACGCCAACCTAGCCTGGCAATATATATACTGGTATATCACGCCGATCTAGCCTGCTCATATATACTAAGGCATCACCCCGACCTAGCCTGGCCATATTTACTGAAGCATCACCCCGACCTAGCCTGGTCTTAGCCTTACTATATATACTAAGGCATCACCCCGATCTAGCCTGATCATATGTTTTGTGGCATCACCCCGACCTAGCCTGACCATATATACTGTGGCATCACTCCAAACTAGCCTGACCATATATACTGAGACATCACCCCGACCTAGCCTGACCATATATACTGAGACATCACCCCTACCTAGCCTGATCATATATACTGTGGCATCACCCCAACCTAGCCTGACCATATATACTGTGGCATCACCCCGACCGAGCCTGACCATATATACTGAGACATCACCCCGACCTAGCCTGGCCATATTTACTGAAGCATCCCCCCGACCTAGCCTGGTCTTAGCCTTACCATATATACTAAGGCATCACCCCAACCTAGCCTGGTCTTAGCCTTACCATATATACTAAGGCATCACCCCGATCTAGCCTGATCATATATACTGTGGCATCACCCAAACCTAGCCTGACCATATATACTGAGACATCCCCCCGACCTAGCCTGGCCATATTTAATGAAGCATCACCCCGACCTAGCCTGATCATATATACTGAGACATCACCCCGATCTAGCCTGACCATATATACTGTGGCATCACCCAAACCTAGCCTGACCATATATACTGAGGCATCACCCCGATCTAGCCTGACCATATATACTGGGGCATCACCCAAACCTAGCCTGACCATATATACTGAGGCATCGCCCCGACCTAGCCTGATCATATATACTGAGACATAACCCCCACCTAGCCTGACCATATATACTGTGGCATCACCCAAACCTAGCCTGCCCATATATACTGAGACATCACCCCGACCTAGACTGATCATATATACTGAGACATCACCCCGACCAAGCCTGACCATATATACTGTGGCATCACCCCGACCAAGCCTGACCATATATACTGTGGCATCAACCCAACCTAGCCTGACCATATATACTGTGGCATCACCCCGATCAAGCCTGGCCATATTTACTGGAGCATCACCTCGACCTAGCCTGATCATAGCCTTACCATAAATACGGTGACATCACCCGGACCTACTCTGACCATATGTATACTGGCATATCACGCCGACCTAGCCTGACCATATATATACTGGGATATCACGCCGACCTAGTCTGACCATAAATATACTGTGACATCACACCGACCTAGCTTAACCATATATATACTGGGATATCACACCGACCTATCATAACCATATAGTTCAAGTTCAATTTGTTTATTTAAGTGTCACATATCACAATTACATTTATGTTCATTAATACATATAAAATACTTGTACAAAATATAAATCAATTCCATTGGTACATATAAAATACTTGCAGTTGGCTGTTTCCTAGAACTTAAAATAGTTTGTTTAACATAAAAAAAAATAAAAAAACCCACTTGTAATAGGGATCAATATCGACATTAGATTATTGTGAGACTACCCTTCTTATTATTATTAACATGTAGGTTGCAGTGACTCAAAGTGCGCTACCTTAGGGTTGGGGAGAGCCCTACCAGCGAAGACAGGTCGCTCTGCGCCACTGCAATCATACGATGTAACTTTAAAAATAAAATATTTTTTTATCAGTTTAAAAAAAGGAATAACAGGTTAAAAGTAATTGAGAAATCGATTGGCTCCAAGCGGTTGGGGAGAGCTCTACCGGCGAGGGCTTCTCGAGGTCCCTTCTTAAGGTTACATTTAATAGTTTAAAACACGGTTAAAAGGGCAAAATTTTAGTATTGATCAATAATTAACAAATTAAATAATATTTCAAGGTCTATGACCTATGGTTATAACAGGTTAAAAGGAAATTGAGAAAACGATTAGCTTCAAGCGGTTGGGCCAGTCCCCACCAGCGAGGGCTTTTCGAAGTCCCATCTCAAAGGTACATTTACAACTTTAAAACACGATAGAGAAAAATAAACTTTAAACATTGATCAATGGCTTTAATATATTTAAGAATATTTCAAAGTTAAAGGGAGCTTACCCACTTATAAACCAAACCCCTGCATATAGATACTGTGACATCACGTCAACCTAGCCTGACCATATATATACTGTGACATCATTCCGACCTAGCCTGGCCATATTAATACTGGGATATCACACCGACCTATCATAACCATATATAAACTGTGGCATCACCCCGACCTAGCCTGACCATATGTACTGAGACATCACCCCGACCTAGCCTGATCATAGCTTTACCATTTATACTTGGATATCACACCATCATAACCATATACATACTGTGGCATCACGCCGACCTAGCCTTACTATATATACTGAGGCATCACGTCGACCTAGCCTGACCATATATATACTGAGGCATCAGGTGGATCTAGCCTTACTATATATACTGAGGCATCACTTCGACCTAGTCTTACTATATATACTGAGACATCAGGTGGACCTAGCCTTACTATATATACTGAGGCATCACGTCGACCTAGTCTTACAATATATACTGAGGCATCACGTCGACCTAGTCTTACTATACATACTGAGACATCAGGTGGACCTAGCCTTACTTTATATACTGAGACATCAGGTCGATCTAGCCTTACTATATATACTGAGACATCAGGTGGACCTAGCCTTACTTTATATACTGAGACATCAGGTCGATCTAGCCTTACTATATATACTGAGACATCAGGTGGACCTAGCCTTATTATATATACTGAGGCATCACGTCGACCTAGTCTTACTATATATACTGAGACATCAGGTGGACCTAGCCTTACTATATATACTAAGGCATCACGTCGACCTAGCCTGGCCATATATACTGAGGCATCACGGAGATATAGCCCGTCCATATAAACTAGGACATTACGTTGACCTAACCTCTCCTTTATCGCAAATAATTAACAAAGGTAATACTATATATACTGAGACATCAGCTGGACCTAGCCTTACTTTATATACTGAGACATCAGGTCGATCTAGCCTTACTATATATACTGCGGCATCAGGACCTACTCTGACCATATGTGTACTGGCATATCACGCCGACCTAGCCTGACTATATATACTGAGGCATCACGTCGACCTAGCCTGACCATATATATACTGGGACATCACGCCGACCTAGTCTGGCCATATATATACTGTGACATCACGCCGACCTAGCCTGACCATATATATAGTGGGATATCATGCCGACCTAGTCTGAACATATATATACTATGGCATCACGACGACCTAGCCTTACTATATATACTGAGGCATCACGTCGACCTAGTCTTACAATATATACTGAGGCATCACGTCGACCTAGTATGGCCATATATATACTGTGACATCACGCCGACCTAGCCTGACCATATATATAGTGGGATATCATGCCGACCTAGTCTGACCATATATATACTTTGGCATCACGACGACCTAGCCTTACTATATATACTGAGGCATCACGTCGACCTAGTCTTACAATATATACTGAGGAATCACGTCGACCTAGCCTTACTATATATACTGAGGAATGACGTCGACCTAGCCTGACCATACAAATACCGGGATATCACACCGACCTATCATAACCATATAAATACGTTGGCATCACCCCGACCTAGCCTGATCATATATATTGTGGCATCACCGACCAAGCCTGATCATAGCCTTACCATATATACTGTGACATCACGTCGACCTAGCCTGACCATATATATACTGTCACATCACGGCGACATAGCCTGGCCATATAAACTAGGAAATTACGTCGACCTAGCCTGGCCATATATACTGAGGCATCACGCCGATATAGCCCGTCCATATAAACTAGGACATTACGTCGACCAAGCCTGGCCATATAAACTGGGACATTTAGTCGTAGCCTGGCCATATATACTGTGACATCACGGCGACATAACCTGGCCATATATACTAGGACATTACGTCGACCTAGCCTGGCCATATATACTGAGGCATCACGGCGATATAGTCTGGCCATATAAACTAGGCATTACGTCGACCTAGCCTGGCCATATATACTTTGACATCACGGCGACATAGCCTTACTATATATACTGAGGCATCACGACGACCTAGCCTTACTATATATACTGAGGAATCACGTCGACCTAGCCTGACCATATAAATACCGGGATATCACACCGACCTATCATAACCATATATATACGTTGGCATCACCCAGACCTAGTCTGATCATATATACTGTGGCATCACCCCGACCTAGCCCGACCATATATACTAGGACATCACCCCGACCTAGCCTGATCATATATACTGTGACATCACGTCGACCTAGCCTGACCATATATATACTGTGACATCACGGCGACATAGCCTGGCCATATATATACTGTGACATCACGGCGACATAGCCTGGCCATATAAACTAGGACATTACGTCGACCAAGCCTGGCCATATAAACTGGGACATTAAGTCGACCTAGCCTGGCCATATATACTGTGACATCACGGCGACATAACCTGGCCATATATACTAGGACATTACGTCGACCTAGCCTGGCCATATATACTGAGGCATCACGGCGATATAGTCTGGCCATATAAACTAGGCATTACGTCGACCTAGCCTGGCCATATATACTTTGACATCACGGCGACATAGCCTGGCCATATAAACTAGGACATTACGTTGACCTAACCTCACCTTTATCGCAAATAATTAACAAAGGTAATAGCATTTTTTATGTGAGCCGATAACGATTGAAACCGGTTTATTATCCACCCTCTACAATTCGTCCTTGTCCTATTTCTATTAAACATCAAACAATCGATAAAGAAGGGTATATGATCTGTCCTAATTCAAGCTTGAGTACATCTGAAAAAATATATTTAAAGGTTTTGAATATCACCTCTACTCTAAGTGCAGTTAAACAAGTACCTGTGGGTAAATCGTGATTTTACATGAATAGTTTCTCAGGTATTTATAAATGTATTTACTGAAATTTTTAAAACATGTCTGTGTTGTCAAAATGGAAATCTTTAACCGAACACCTGAAACCGTTTTCAATGTCTTTTACTCTGGATTATGTGTTATCTCAGTATCAGGTTTTTTGTTATGTTTTGTTGTGTAAGCTAAACTGTCCACCCCCATCCATCACAAAGAAAGTAGAATCACTGTTTTTAACCTTCTAGAAAAAAAGCAGATTTCTAATAGGTATTCCTGAGACAAAGCCTTGATTTGGTATAAAAAAAAACAGGGCAATACCGAAGTTCATAGGATAATATTCATTTACATATTAATTTTCAGAACGGGATAATTCTAAAACGTTCCGTCAATTAAAAACAATTCAGCTTGAAATTCAAAAATAAACAAAACATAAATGTTTTTCTTGGTATTGTATTAATTCCCTATAAATGAGACCGATCTTCCTTTTATCGTCAAGACGTGATAACAGAAGTAAAGACTTTATTTATTATCAAGTTTATAATTGATTCATATAAAACCCAAACCCATATTCCGTGAAATTGACCAATAAGCTTACTCGATTTGATTTTGTTTTCTCATATTTGTAGAAAGTATTGAAAGCGATATTTTATTGCTATACTACATGATGGTGTCACACATGAGGATAACACATATAACAATGTCAACACACAGTTACAACAATCAAGGTCAAAACACAAAAGTGTCAACACACCAAGTCAAAACACAAAAGTGTCAACACACAAGGACAAAACACACAAAAATGTAACACACCAAGTCAAAACATACAAAAGTGTCAACACACCAAGTAAAAACACAAAAGTGTCAACACACAAAGACAAAACACACCAAACTGTAACACACCAAGTCAAAACATACAAAAGTGTCAACACAAAGGCAAACATACAAAAGTGTCAACACAAAGACAAGACACACTAAAGTGTCAACACAAAGACAAGACACACCAAAGTGTAACACACCAAGTCAAAACACAAAAGTGTCACCACTCAAAGTCAAAACACAAAAGTGTCAACACACGAAGACAAAACACACCAAAGTGTTACACACAAAGACAAAACACACCAAAGTGTCAACACACCAAGTAAAAACATAGAAAAGTGTCAACACAAAGACAAAACACACCAAGTCAAAACATACAAAAGTGTCAACATAAAGACAAGACAAACCAAAGTGTCAACACACCAAGTCAAAACATACAAAATTGTCAACACACCAAGTCAAAACATACAAAAGTGTCAACACAACAAGTAAAAACATACAAAAGTGTCAACACAAAGACAAGACACACAAAAGTGTCAACACATCAAGTCAAAACATACAAAAGTGTCAACACAACAGGTAAAAACATACAAAAGTGTCAACACATGAACAAAACACACCAAAGTGTCAACAAAAAGACAAGTCACACCAAGTCAAAACATTCAAAAGTGTCAACACAAAGACAAAACACACCAAAGTGTCACCACAAAGACAAAACACACCAAAGTGTAGCACACCAAGTCAAAACATACAAAAATGTCAACACAAAGGCAACCATACAAAAGTGTCAACACAACAAGTAAAAACATACAATAGTGTCAACACAAAGACAAGACACACCAAAGTGTCAACACACCAAGTCAAAACATACAAAAGTGTCAACACACCAAGTCAAAACATACAAAAGTGTCAACACAACAAGTAAAAACATACAAAAGTGTCAACACCAAGACAAAACCCACCAAAGTGTCAACAAAAAGACAAGTCACACCAAAGTGTAACACACCAAGTCAAAACATACAAAAGTGTCAACACACCAAGTCAAAACACAAAAGTGTCAACACACAAAGACAAAACACACCAAAGTGTAATACACCTAGTCAAAACATACAAAAATGTCAACACACAAAGACAAAACACACCAAAGTGTCAACACACCAAGTCAAAAGATACAAAAGTGTCAACACACAAAGACAAAAAACACCAAAGTGTAACACACAAAGACAAAACACACCAAAATATAACACAACAAGACAAAACCTACAAAAGTGTCAACACAAAAACAAGACGCACCAAAGTGTCAACACCAAGTCAAAACTTACAAAAGTGTCAACACACCAAGTCAAAACGCAAAAGTGTCAACACACAAAGACAAAACACAACAAAGTGTAATACACCAAGTCAAAACATACAAAAATGTCAACACACAAAGACAAAACGCACCAAAGTGTAAACACACCAAGTCAAAACATACCAAAGTGTCAACACACAAAGACAAAACACACCAAAGTGTAACACACAAAGACAAAACACACCAAAATGTAACACAACAAGACAAAACATACAAAAGTGTCAACACAAAAACAAGACGCACCAAAGTGTCAACACCAAGTCAAAACATACAAAAGTGCCAACAAACCAAGTCAAAACACAAAAGTGTCAACACACAAAGACAAAGCACACAACAGTGTAACACACCAAGTCAAAACATACAAAAGTGTCAACACACCAAGTCGAAATACAAAAGTGTCAACAAAAAGACAAAACACACCAAAGTGTAACACACCAAGTCAAAACATACAAAAATGTCAACACACAAAGACAAAACACACCAAAGTGTAACACACCAAGTCAAAACATACAAAAGTGTCAACACACAGAGACAAAACACACCAAAGTGTAACACACCAAGACAAAACATACAAAAGTGTCAACTCAAAAACAAGACGCACCAAAGTGTCAACACCAAGTCAAAACATACAAAAGTGTCAACACACCAAGTCAAAACACAAAAGGGTCAACATACAAAGACAAAACACACCAAAGTGTAACACACCAAGTCAATACATACAAAAATGTCAAAACACAAAGACAAAACACACCAAAGTGTAACACACAAAGACAAAACACACCAAAGTGTAACACACAAAGACAAAACACACCAAATTGTCAACACACGAAGTCAAAACATACAAAAGTGTCAACACACAAAGACAAAACACACCAAAGTGTAACACACAAAGAAAAAACACCAAAATTTAACACACCAAGTCAAAACATACAAAAGTGTCAACACAAAGACAAAACACACCAAAGTGTAACACACCAAGTCAAAACATACAAAAGTGTCAACACACAAAGACAAAACACACCAAAGTGTAACACACAAAGACAAAACACCCCAAAGTGTCATCACACCAAGTCAAAACATACAAAAGTGTCGACACACCAAGTCAAAACACAAAAGGGTCAACACACAAAGACAAAACACACCAAAGTGTCAACACACCAAGTCAATACATACAAAAATGTCAAAACACAAAGACAAAACACACCAAAGTGTAACACACAAAGACAAAACACACCAAATTGTCAACACACGAAGTCAAAACATACAAAAGTGTCAACAACCAAAGACAAAACACACCAAAGTGTAACACACACAAAAAAAAAACCAAAATTTAACACACCAAGTCAAAACATCCAAAAGTGTCAACAACCAAAGACAAAACACCCCAAAGTGTCAACACACCAAGTCAATACATACAAAAATGTCAAAACACAAAGACAAGACATACCAAAGTGTCAACAAAAAGACAAGTCACACCAAAGTGTAACACACAAAGACAAAACACCCCAAAGTGTCAACACACCGAGTCAAAACATACAAAAGTGTCGACATACCAAGTAAAAATATACAAAAGTGTCAACACAAAGACAAAACACACCAAAGTGTCAACAGAAAGACAAGACACACCAAAGTGTAATACACCAAGTCAAAAACATACAAAAGTGTCAACACAAAGACAATACACACCAAAGTTTAACACACCAAGTCAAAACATACAAAAGTGTCAACACAAAGACAAACATAGCAAAATATCAACACACAAAAACAAGACACACCAAAGTGTCAACACACAAAAACCAAACACTCAAAAGTGTGAACACAAAAAGACAAAATATACAAAAGTGTCAACACAAAGACAAAAATAGAAAAATGTCAACACACAAAAACAAGACACAACAAAATGTCAACACACAAAAACCAAACACACAAAAGTGTGAACACAAAAAGACAAAATATACAAAAGTGTCACATACAAAAGTGAAACACACAAAAGTATCAACAAATAACAACATAAAACACCAAACTGGAACACACAAAGACAAAACACAACAAAGTGTCAACACACCAAGTAAAAACGTACAAAATTGTCAACACAAAGACAAGACACACTAAAGTGTCAACACACCAATTCAAAACATACAAAAGTGTCAACACTCCAAGTCAAAACACACCAAAGTGTCAACACAACAAGTAAAAACATACAAAAGTGTCAACACCAAGACAAAACCCACCAAAGTGTCAACAAAAAGACAAGTCACACAAAAGTATAACACACCAAGTCAAAACATACAAAAGTGTAACACACCAAGTCAAAACATTCAAAAGTGTCAACACAAAGACAAAACACACCAAAGTGTAACACACAAAGTCAAAACATACAAAAATGTCAACACAAAGGCAAACATACAAAAGTGTCAACACAAAGACAAGACACACTAAAGTGTCAACACAAAGACAAGACACACCAAAGTGTAACACACCCAGTCAAAACACAAAAGTGTCACCACTCAAAGACAAAACACACCAAAGTGTAACACACCAAGTCAAAACATACAAAAGTGTCAACACAAAGATTAGACATACCAAAGTATAACACACAAAGACAAACATAGAAAAATGTCAACACACAAAACAAGACACACCAAAGTGTCAACACAAAGACAAGACACACCAAAGTGTAACACACAAAGACAAACATAGAAAAATGTCAACACACAAAACAAGACACACCAAAGTGTCAACACAAAAAACCAAACACTCAAAAGTGTGAACACAAAAAGACAAATCATACAAAAGTGTCAACACACAAAGAAAAAAGAAAGAAAAGTGTCATTACACAAAGACAAAATACACAAAAGTGTCAAGACACCAACAAAACACACCAAAGTGTCAACATACCAAGTCAAAACATACAAAAGTGTAAACACAAAGACAAGACATACCAAAGTGTCAACACACCAAGTCAAAACATACAAAAGTGTCAACACACCAAGTAAAAGCATACAAACGTGTCAACACAAAGACAAGACTCACGAAAGTGTAACACACAAAGACAAACAATACAAAAGTGTCAACACAAAAAGGCAAAACACACGAGAGTGTCTACACACAAATACAAAACACACAAAAGTGTCAACACACAAAGACAAACATACAAAAGTGTCAACACACAAAGCCAAACAAAACAAAAGTGTCAACACAAAAAGGCAAAACACACAACAGTGTCAACACACAAAGACAAATATACACAACAGTGCCAACACACAACAATTTCAACAAACAAAAGTGTCAACACACAAAGACAAACCCCCCACAAAAGTGTCAACACACAGAGACAAAACACACAACAGTGTCAACACACAAAGACAAATATACACAACAATGCCAACACACAAAGACAAATAAACACAACAATGCCAACACACAAAGACAAATATACACAAAAGTGTCAACACACAAAGACAAAACACACAAAAGTGTCAACACACAAAGACAAAACACACAAAAGTGTCAACACACATTGACAAAACACACAACAGTGTCAACACACAAAGACAAATATACACAAAAGTGTCAACACACAAAAACAAACATACAACAGTGTCAGCATACAAAGGTAAAACATTCAAAAGTGTCAACACACAAAGGCAAAACACACAAAAGTGTCAACACACAAAGACAAAACACGCAACAGTGTCAACACACAAAGACAAATATACACAACAGTGTCAAAACACAAAGACAAATATACACAACAGTGCCAACACACAACAATTTCAACATACAAAAGTGTCAGCATGCCAAGGTAAAATATACAAAAGTGTCAACACACAGAGACAAAAAACACTAAATGGTCAACACACAAAGACAAAACACACAAAAATGTCAACACACAGAGACAAAAAACAATAAAGTGTCAACACACAAAGACAAACATACAACAGTGTCAACACACAAAGACAAACATACAAAATGTCAACACACAGAGACAAAAAACACAAAAATGTCAACACACAGAGACAAAAAACACTAAAGTGTCAACACACAAAGACAAACATACAAAAGTGTCAACACACAAAGACAAACATACAAAAGTGTCGACACACAAAGACAAACATACAAAAGTGTCAACACACAGAGACAAAAAACACTAAAGTGTCAACACACAAAGACAAACATACAAAAGTGTCAACACACAAAGACAAACATACAAAAGTGTCGACACACAAAGACAAACATACAAAAGTGTCAACACACAGAGACAAAAAACACTAAAGTGTCAACACACAAAGACAAACATACAAAAGTGTCAACACACAAAGACAAACATACAAAAGTGTCAACACACAAAGACAAAAAATACAACAATGTCAACACACAAGATCAAACCATGAAACAAGGTCAACACACAAAGAGAAAACACATTAGTGTCAGCACACAATGTCAAATGATTCAACATTGTCAACACACAAGGTCAAATAATTCAACATTGTCAACACACAAGGTCAAATAATTCAACATTGTCAACACACAAGGTAAAAATATAAATTACACCGGCAACACACAAGGTAAAAAAATACATTACACTGTCAACACACAAGGTAAAAAAATACATTACACTGTCAACACACAAGTTAAAAAATACATTACACTGTCAACACACAAGGTAAAAATGTATGATGTTATTACACACCAGGACAAAGTATCCAAAAGTATCAACACACGAGGACAAATCGGAACACAGTTGATACAATTTGACACGAAGAGACAGCAAATGAAAAGAATTCACATCAAATTTCTTGCACAGAAAACGTGGAGTCAAAAGCCGATGCATTGCGAGGACAAAGCCATATCTGTCTACTACTGTCGTGTCACTCGATAAATCAAGTAAGTATGCAATTCTTCACCAATCTGATTCACTGGGAAACCCTATAAACATTGATTTATTGAAAGTTCAAAATCATGTCGAGGTACATATTTGCACTTTTATATAATTGATTTCACGAAACATAGGTCATATTAAAATGTATTTCACTATGTGTTACATTTCTATTGTACTAGAAAAAACCCTGCTGAAACTCAAAACGAAACACACATTTAGGATAAGGATAAGGATAAGGATAAGAAACAAAGATAAGAGGTTGAAATTAAAACTGCGACTGGTTAATTTGTCAGGGTAAAAATCTCTTTTACAACCAGTTAGTTTGAGGGTAAACATTCGACAAGAGATGATACTGTTGCCCAATTCCCTTTAAATCTGACCGTTTTAATCAATTATTCTGAAATAAAAAAAACAAATATTTAAGAGACAGATACCTTGAATCATATGTGTAACATTTAACAGTATTACCAAAATTGTTATATAAATGGTCAACGTTTTACTTGTAAATAACTTTGATATGATACAAAAGAGTTTTGATGCATGTTTACTTTGTTTATAATATACCACGTAGCATAACAAACAAATGTACAAAGACAAGAGTCGTGCTAGTTACCTCAATACTTTCTTAACGAATACAATGCGAATGATCGTAAGACTAACCAAAGATCAATGATAACGTTCCATAATTTGTATACATTTTAACAACCCAAAACAGTAAGTTGACCATACTTAATGCATACCAAAAAAACGCCTTTTGTATTCATGTGTTCATTATCGCGAAAGTGAAGGTCATTTTGATGACAGCAATTAGCTACTCACGTAACGGTTTAAAAAAGCTGATCTAATAATATAAGTTAGGTATGATACTTTGATAGCTTGTTCGTGTTTGGTAAACAATCAGCCGCCTTTGGTCAACAATGAGATCTAAATTTAGTAGATAATTAACGGAACACTGCTATTGCCTTCTATTGGTAACGCAATATACATAGTGCGTTCGTTTAGAGATAATATCTTTTGAGATTCTTTACATATGTATAATAAGACACGAACATAATGTTTTTCAATGACACACTGATATCGTGATTTGACGAACAATGCAAACGTGGTTTATCCATTCTCATGACAGGCAATTATTAAATAAACGGTCCCAATCGGGTGACGATTAAATCTCGTTTAACCGGTATCTTACTCGAGCTTCTTATTTTTCAAAAGATACAAAAGATGCAAATGTACATATTGTACCTATTTAGGTTTTCAAATTTCACTAATAATTTAGCCCTAAAATGGAGTCCTCAAATATTTGTATCCAGTCACTAAAAAAATACGTAAGCCTCTATCCATGACTTTCATTTGTTTGCTAACGGTCTTATAATTCCAACAGTTATACAAATATGGTAAATAGGAGAAAAACATTCCCTTCATTATAACAAGGTTTATTTCACAACAACAAAACAATTCGTGTACAAATTTTGCTAACAGGAGGTTATATATCTTTACTATTCACCCATGAAAGTTCATTATAACTAATCTAACCTTTGAATTGGTGGAGTTTAAATGTGTTTTCAGGGGAGGTAACATCAGTAGCATCCTACACGACAAGCCTGGCAAAGCTACCACCGTATGTATGATACATATGTATAAAGGTACCCCAGTCAGTTCTTACAGTCAGTCTGAAGCCATTACACCCAGCTTTGCACCACAAGCAGACGCTGCAACACCTGAATGTCCTAATCCAGCATGCTTCGTTTGTCGAGCTGGTACGTAGCACAATGTAGGTGGCGATCTTAGTTTTATATATAATGAGAAGTTAGGAGAGCCTTTCTTAAAGGGTTAGGGTTAATTGAGAGCTTCCTACTGTCAATTGGAATGGTTAGTTTCTTTGACGACTACGCCAGAAAGAGGGCAAAGCGAGACACTGAGAATATGATGTTGGTTTTACCTTAAGAGTGAGTTAAATCTACTGGGTCCATCATTTAAAAATGAAATAGTAGTTTGAAATCCAAAATGAAAACAAAACACAAGTTAGGATTTCTTTGTCTAGATATCCAGATCACAATCTACAACCTGAATGACATGTATGACGTTATGACAGCTAAATAAGTATCTAATGACTTAATCCTCGTCTGCAAATTCAATTACATTTTCTGCAGCAAAGCTAACTAGGCTTGCTCGATAACCAAGATAAACCTACCAATACATCTTCGATTGTTTTTGCACGGTTTACCCCTGAACGATGACATATACTGGTGGTTATGTAATTAATTTAAACTTTCTTTTTTTCAGTTCAAGCATGTTATTACAATGAACAGAGAAGACGAAGGAAACTAGTCACAGACACTTATGTAAACCTATCACCAAGTATATACTAAACAGCAGCTAATATAGTCAGTACGTGATAACACCATTCATACACACAACACACGCATATACATGTATATACCAGCAATTAATGGCAATAACAATAGTTTAAACTACCTTAGAGTAAGGTGGTTGGGTTAAGATATATATTGTACAAGTTTACATGTCATATTATTCAGTTATAGAAAATCTGCCAGTTTTAAGTATATACTTCTGTACAGCTAGAAATATTAACTTATTTTCAGCCAATGAAAAAGGGAGGGGGCGGTCAGTATATAAACTGAAGTTAAAACACTACTTGTCATCGAGAGTGTGGTGGGAGTGATCTGTGTGTAGGTTTGGTAGTACGTGATACTAGTATAGCGGTGGGGGCTGTCTGTATATACACTGAAGTTAAAACACTACCTGTCATCGAGAGTGTGGTGGGAGTGATCTGTGTGTAGGTTTGGTAGTACGTGATACTAGTATAGCGGTGGGGGTGGTCAGTATATACACTGAAGTTAAAACACTACTTGTCATCGAGAGTATGGTGGGTGATCTGTTTGTAGGTTTGGTAGTACGTGATACTAGTATAGCGGTGGGGGCGGTCAGTATATACACTGAAGTTAAAACACTACTTGTCATCGAGAGTGTAGTGGGTGATCTGTTTGTAGGTTTGGTAGAACGTGATACTAGTATAGCGGTGGGGGCTGTCTGTATATACACTGAAGTTAAAACACTACCTGTCATCGAGAGTGTGGTGGGAGTGATCTGTGTGTAGGTTTGGTAGTACGTGATACTAGTATAGCGGTGGGGGCGGTCAGTATATACACTGAAGTTAAAACACTACTTGTCATCGAGAGTATGGTGGGTGATCTGTTTGTAGGTTTGGTAGTACGTGATACTAGTATAGCGGTGGGGGCGGTCAGTATATACACTGAAGTTAAAACACTACTTGTCATCGAGAGTGTGGTGGGTGATCTGTTTGTAGGTTTGGTAGTACGTGATACTAGTATAGCGGTGGGGGCGGTCAGTATATACACTGAAGTTAAAACACTACTTGTCATCGAGAGTGTGGTGGGTGATCTGTTTGTAGGTTTGGTAGTACGTGATACTAGTATAGCGGTGGGGGCGGTCAGTATATACACTGAAGTTAAAACACTACTTGTCATCGAGAGTGTGGTGGGTGATCTGTTTGTAGGTTTGGTAGTACGTGATACTAGTATAGCGGTGGGGGCGGTCAGTATATACACTGAAGTTAAAACACTACTTGTCATCGAGAGTGTGGTGGGTGATCTGTTTGTAGGTTTGGTAGTACGTGATACTAGTATAGCGGTGGGGGCGGTCAGTATATACACTGAAGTTAAAACACTACTTGTCATCGAGAGTGTGGTGGGTGATCTGTTTGTAGGTTTGGTAGTACGTGATACTAGTATAGCGGTGGGGGCGGTCAGTATATACACTGAAGTTAAAACACTACCTGTCATCGAGATTGTGGTGGGTGATCTGTGTGTAGTGATACTAGTATAGCGGTGGGGGTGGTAAGTATATACAATGAAGTTAAAACACTACCTGTCATAGAGATTGTGGTGGGGGTGATCTGTGTGTAGGTTTGGTAGTACGTGATACTAGTATAGCGGTGGGGGCGGTCAGTATATACACTGAAGTTAAAACACTACCTGTCATCGAGAGTGTGGTGGGTGATCTTTTTGTAGGTTTGGTAGAACGTGATACTAGTATAGCGGTGGGGGGCGGTCAGTATATACACTGAAGTTAAAACACTACCTGTCATCGAGAGCGTGGTGGGTGATCTGTGTGTAGGTTTGGTAGTACGTGATACTAGTATAGCGGTGGGGATGGTCTATTTATACACTGAAGTTAAAACACTACCTGTAATCGAGAGTGTGGTGGGTGATCTTTTTGTAGGTTTGGTAGAACGTGATACTAGTATAGCGGTGAGGGCGGTCAGTATATACAATGAAGTTAAAACACTACCTGTCATCGAGAGCGTGGTGGGGGATCTGTGTGTAGGTTTGGTAGTACGTGATACTAGTATAACGGTGGGGGCGGTCAGTATATACACTGAAGTTAAAACACTACTTGTAATCGAGAGTGTGGTGGGAGTGAACTGTGTGAAGGTTTGGTAGTACGTGATACTAGTATAGCGGTGGGGGCGGTCAGTATATACAATGAAGTTAAAATATTATTTGTCATCGATAGTGTGGTGGGGGTGATTTCTGTGTGTAGGTTTGGTAGTACGTGATACTAGTATAGCGGTGGGGGCGGTCAGTATATACACTAAAGTTAAAACACTACCTGTCATCGAAAGTATGGTGGGTGATCTGTGTGAAGGTTTTGGAGTACGTGATACTAGTAAAGCGGTTGGGGCGGTCATTATATACACTGAAGTTAAAACACTACCTGTCATCGAGAGCGTGGTGGGTGATCTGTGTGGAGGTTTGGTAGTACGCGATACTAGTATAACGGAGGGGGCGGTCAGTATATACAATGAAGTTAAAATATTATTTGTCATCGATAGTGTGGTGGGGGTGATTTCTGTGTGGAGGTTTGGTAGTACGTGGTACTAGTATAGCGGTGGGGGCGGTCACTATATGTACATGTAGGGTAAGTAGTTCGTGAGACCGGTAGTGTGATGGACACTGTATGGAGTGTAAGGGATACGTGCCAACACTAGTGTGGTGGGGGCGGTCACTACATGTAGGGTTAGTAGTTCGTGAGACCGGTAGTGTGATGGACACTGTATGGAGTGTAAGGGATACGTGACAACACTAGTGTGGTGGGGGCTGTCACTACATGTAGGGTTAGTTGTTCGTGAGACCGGTAGCGTGATGGACACTGTATGGTGTGTAAGGGATACGTGCCAACACTAGTGTGGTGGGGGCGGTCACTATATGTAGAGTAAGGAGTACGTGTCAAAAGTAAATGGTGTAGGGGCGGTGCCAGTTCGTTACAAATCGTATTTGCTAGTACATTGTACTCATTGGCATATTCCCATCCTGTATTTCCTAAAGACTTGTCAACTTGACGTTTATTCACACAACCTGATAATCATTTGATAATTTACCTTACTATGGTCAGTAGGTATGTTGATTTGTAAGCAAGAATCAAACGTGTTCAGGGCACTTACTGTACGCGACTAGATACTTTGTAGAACTGAAGTATTGGTGGTTTGTACGGAGAAATACACAATGCTCAGTCTAGCTTTCAGCTCTAGTTTTTAAATCTCGTAAGATGTATATCACAATACAAACCTCACACGACCAAGAATCGTGATCAATTTCAATAGCGGTGTGGCAGGATGATAACTGTTTTTTTTTGTGAAATGGAAAGCTTACAAGGGTACTTCAACGAGCGATCCTCAATGTGATACTGGTGTCATTGTTTCACTGGGCGGTGGCTGTTGCGAACTGGTACCTTTATTTAGAGTCTATTTGGAACTCATCTGGTATTTTAATAATAGTTACCTGTCGTGACGCGTTTTATGGTCGAATATCCACATGTCCCCTCCACGTGAACGGGAAAATGTTGGATAAAAAACAACAGGTTTGTCTGTAAGATAAAACAACTTGGTTAAGTAGCTTATTTTCAATACATCTCTAATCAAAAACACCCCGGTACTTGCAACGATCTTCAAACTGGCAATGGTTACCCCAAATATCAAAATCAAGAGAACTAATAATATCTCCTTTACCTTACGGAAACTCAAGATACCATTGGCATCTCTTCTTCAGCAATATATATTATAACTTATGTTTCATGGTCTCCTCCTCTGAAGTAACGAACCAGCCTCCCCTTCTCAGTAGAAGCATTGCAACATTCCTATCCTTTGTCGTCATTAGTAACATGCCAAACCAGCCTCTCCCCTCCCTCTCCTTTATACCAAAATTTTGAACTATTTTAGTCATCAGTAACATACTATTTTTTTCTCCTCATTAGTAACAAACCAGCCTCTTTCTCCTCCTCTATACCAACATTTAGTACTTTGTTTGTCATCAGTAACATACCAGTCTCTCTTCCTCAATGCTAACATGCATGTGTACATTGTACCACCAGCCTCCCCTCCTCAGTAGCTACATAACAACATTTCAAACTTCATTATTAACATAACAGCCTCCCTTTCCTTCAGAAAGCAACATGTCAACATTCCAAAACATTCCAAAAAATGGTAGTAACATACCATTATCTCCTGCACATTTGTAACATATCACTCCCTCCTCTCCTCTCCATCTAAACCTACTCTAGTCTCGTGTTACATACCACACTCTCCTCCTCAGTAGCAACATCTAAACCTACTCTAGTCTCGTGTTACATACCACACTCTCCTCCTCAGTAGTAACATCTAAA
>NW_018479732.1:0-1265 GCF_002113885.1 Mizuhopecten yessoensis | reverse complement strand
TCCTCAGTAGTAACATCTAAACCTACTCTAGTCTCGTGTTACATACCACACTCTCCTCTTCAGTAGTAACATCTAAACCTACTCTAGTCTCGTGTTTAATATCACACTCTCCTCCTCAGTAGTAACATCTAAACATACTCTAGTCTCGTGTTACATACCACACTCTCCTCCTCAGTAGTAACATCTAAACATAATCTAGTCTCGTGTTACATACCACACTCTCCTATTCAGTGGTAACATCTAAACCTACTCTAGTCTCGTGTTACATACCACACTCTTCTCCTCAGTAGTAACAACTAAACCTACTCTAGTCTCGTGTTATATACCACACTCTATTCCTCAGTAGTAACATCTAAACCTACTCTAGTCTCGTGTTACATACCACACTTTCCCACTCTCCTCCTCAGTAGTAACATCTAAACCTACTCTAGTATCGTGTTACACACCACACTCTCCTCCTCAGTAGTAACATCTAAACCTACTCTAGTCTCGTGGTACATACCACACTTTCCCACTCTCCTCCTCAGTAGAAACATCTAAACCTACTCTAGTCTCGTGTTACATATCACACTCTATTCCTCAGTAGTAACATCTAAACCTACTCTAGTCTGGTGTTACATACCACACTCTCCTCCTCAGTAGAAACATTTAAACCTACTCTAGTCTCGTGTTACATACCAAACTCTCCTCCTCAGTAGTAACATCTAAACCTGCTCTAGTCTCGTGTTACATACCACACTCTCCTCCTCAGTAGAAACATTTAAACCTACTCTAGTCTCGTGTTACATACCAAACTCTCCTCCTCAGTAGTAACATCTAAACCTACTCTAGTCTGGTGTTACATACCACACTCTCCTCCTCAGTAGTAACATCTAAACCTGCTCTAGTCTCGTGTTACATACCACACTCTCCTCCTCAGTAGTTAGTCTCGTGTAACATTCCACACTCTCCTCCTCAGTAGTAACATCTAAATCTACTCTAGTATCGTGTTATATACCACACTCTCCTCCTCAGTAGTAACATCTAAATCTACTCTAGTCTCGTGTTACATACCACACTCTCCTCCTCAGAAGAAACATTTAAACCTACTCTAGTCTCGTGTTACATACCAAACTCTCCTCCTCAGTAGTAACATCTAAACCTTCTCTAGTCTCGTGTTACATACCACACTCTCCTCCTCAGAAGTAACATCTACACCTACTCTAGTCTCGTGTAACATTCCACACTCTCCTCCTCAGTAGTAACATCTAAATCTACTCTAGTCT
>NW_018479731.1:13553-32569 GCF_002113885.1 Mizuhopecten yessoensis | reverse complement strand
TGTAAGTACAGATGTGTGTGGGTACAGGTTTGTGTAGGTACAGGTGTGTGTAGGTACATATGTGTAAGCACAGATGTGTGTAGATACAGGTGTCTGTAGGTACAGGTTTGGTTTGGTACAGGTGATGTGTGTAAGTACAGGTTTGTGTAGGAACAGGTTTGTGTAGGTACAGGTATATGTAGGTACAGGTGTGTGTAGGTACATGTTTGTGTAGGTAGAGGTGTGTGTAGGCACAGGTTTGTGTTGGTACAGGTTTGGGTTGGTACAGGTTTGTGTAGGTACAGGTATATGTAGGTACAGGTATGTGTAGGTACATGTTTGTGTAGATAGAGGTGTGTGTAGGCACAGGTTTGTGTAGGTACAGGTTTTTGTTGGTACAGGTTTGTGTAAGTACACGTTTGTGTAGGTACAGGTTTGTGTAGATACAGGTTTGTGTAAGTACAAGTCTGTGTAGGTCCAGGTTTGTGTTGGTACAGGTGATGTGTGTAAGTACAGGTTTTTTTTGGTACAGGTTTGTATTGGTACAGGTTTGTGTTGGTACAGGTTTGTGTAAGTACAGGTTTGTGTAGGTACAGGTTTGTGTAGGTACAGGTGTGTGTACGTACAGGTTTGTTTAGGTACAGGTGTGTGTAGGTACATGTGTGTAGGGTCAGGTTTGTGTTGATACAGGTGTGTGTGTACGTACAGGTTTGTGTAGGTACAGGTGTGTGTAGGTACATGTGTGTAGGTTCAGGTTTGTGTTGATACAGGTGTGTGTAGGTACAGGTCTGTGTAGGTACAGGGTTGTGTTGGTACAGGTTTGTGTAGGTACAGGTTTGTGTATGTACAGGGGTGTGTAGGTACAGGTTTGTGTTGGTACAGGTGATGTGTGTAAGTACAGGTTTTTTTTGGTACAGGTTTGTATTGGTACAGGTTTGTGTTGGTACAGGTTTGTGTTGGTACAGGTTTGTGTAGGTAAATGTTTGTGTAGGTACAGGTTTGTGTATGTACAGGTGTGTGTAGATACAGGTTTGTGTTGGTACAGGTTTGTATAGGTACAGGTTTGTGTAGGTACATGTTTGTGTAGGTACAGGTGTTTGAAGGCACAGGTTTGTGTTGGTACAGGTTTGTGTAGGTACAGGTTTGCGTTATTACAGGTTTGTGTAGATACAGGTTTGTGTAGGTACAGGTGTGTGTAGGGACAGGTTTGTATAGTTACATGTTTGTGTAGGTACAGGTGTGTGTAAGTACAGATGTGTGTATGTACAGGTTTGTGTAGGTACAGATTTGTGTAGGTACAGGTTTGTGTTACAGGTTTGTAGTGTAGGTACAGGTTTTTGTAGGTACGGGTTTGTGTAGGCACAGGTTTGTGTAGGTGTCTGTGTGTAGGTACAGGTTTATGAGGGTACAGGTTTGTGTTGGTAAAGGTTTGTGTAGGTACAGGTTTGTGCTGGTAAAGGTTTATGTAGGTACAGGTTTTTGTAGGTACAGGTTTGTGTAGGTACAGGTTTGTGTAGATACAGGTTTGTGTAGGTACAGGTGTGTGTAGGGACAGGTTTGTCTAGTTACGTGTTTGTGTAGGTACAGGTGTGTGTAAGTACAGATGTTTGTAGGTACAGGTTTGTATAGGTACAGGTGTGTGTAGGTACATTTTTGTAAGCACAGATGTGTGTAGGTACAGGTGTCTGTAGGTACAGATTGTGTAGGAACAGGTTTGTGTAGGTACAGGTGTGTGTAGGTACAGGTTTGTGTAGGAACAGGTTTGTGTAGATACACGTTTGTGTAGATACAGGTTTGTGTAGGTACAGGTTCATGTAGGTACAGGTGTGTGTAAGTACAGATGTTTGTAGGTATAGGTTTGTGTAATTACAGGTGTGTGTGTAGGTACAGGTTTGTGAAGGTGTGAGTGTAGGTACATGTGTGTGTAGATACAGGTTTGTGTAGGTACAGGTTTGTGTAGGTACATGTGTGTAAGCACAGATGTTTGTAGGTATAGGTTTGTGTAGATACATGTGTGTGTAGGTACAGGTTTGTGTGGGTGTGGGTGTAGGTACATGTGTGTGTAGATACAGGTTTGTGTAAGTACATGTGTGTGTTGGTACAGGTTTGTGTAAGTACATGTGTGTAAGTACAGATGTGTGTAGGTACAGGTTTGTATAGGTACAGGTTTGTGTAGGTACAGGTGTGTGTAGGAACAGGTTTTTGTAGCTACAGGTGTGTGTAGGTACAGGTTTGTGTAGGTGTGAGTGTAGGTACATGTGTGTGTAGATACAGGTTTGTGTAGGTACAGGTTTGTTTAGGTACAGGTGGGTGTAGGTACAGGTTTGTTTAGGTACAGGTTTGTGTAGGTACAGGTTTGTGTTGGGACAGGTTTGTGTTGGTACAGGTTTGTGTAGGTACAGGTGTGTGTAGGTACATGTGCATGTAGGTACAGATTTGTGTAGGTCTGTGTATGTACATATGTCTGTAGGTACTTGTGTGTAGGTACATATGTGTGTAGGTACAGTTGTGTTTAGGTACAGGTGTGTAGGCACAGGTTTGTGTTGGTACAGGTTTGTGTTGGTACAGGTTTGTGTTGGTACATGTTTGTGTAGGCACAGGTTTAGGTAGGCACATGTTTGTGTAGGCACGGGTGTGTGTATAGGTTCAGGTGTGTTTAGGTACAGATTTGTGTAGGTACAGGTTTGTGTAAGTACATGTGCATGTAGTTATAGGTTTGTGTGGGTGTATGTAGGTTCAGGTGTGTGAAGGTACAGGTGTGTGAAGGTAGGAAGTTAGGGTACTAGTTAATGAGAACTACATGTTACATTAATATAGGCCATTGACCTATTACCTTGTATATTGACCAGCTATGTGTTATAGAAATTACACATTATAGTACATTACATGTCAGTCGTACAGGGCTGATGGACACATCATTTACAGGCAGACCTTTTAACAACGACAAATACTTTCCACAAGCATGCCAATACCCATTGGTACAGCTGGGTAGATGGAAACAATAACTGAAAAATATCTCATTTGACAACAATACATAACAAGAGGCCCAGAGGGCCTGTACCACTCACCTGGATAATAAAGCAATCATGGGAAATTATTCTTATTACATAAAATCCCTCCAAATGTACAAAAGAAGAAGGATGTTAAAGATTTAAAACTCAAATTTCCCTATTGAGCCCCACAACTCTCAGCACCTAGATGGGCCTCACCCTACATTTTTACAAAATTTAGTCTCCTTTGCCCAATGATGCTCCAGACCAAATTGAGATAAAATCCCTTAATCCCTATGGTAGAAGAAGGATTTCAAAGGTGTTATCTCTATTTCCCCTATTTTGCCCTGCACCCAGGGGGATCAAACCCACCGTTTATACTAAACTAATTCCTCTTGGCCCAAGCATGCTCCAGACAAAATTGGGTTGAATCCCCTTAATCCCTATGGTAGAAGAAGGATTTTAAAGGTTTACCTCTATTTCCCCTATTCGGTCCCACCCCTCTGCCCCCAGGGGGGCCACAACCATCGTTTATGCAAAATTGAGTCCCCTTGGTCCAAGGATGCTCCAGACCAAATTAGGATAAAATCCCTTAATCCCTATATGGTAGAAGAAGGATTTCTAAAGTGTTTACCTCTATTTTCCCTAGGCCCCGCAACTCTGCCCCCAGGGGGTTTAAACCCACAGTTTATACAAAATTAAGTCCCTTTGGCCCAAGGATGCTCCAGACCAAATTATGATAAACTCCCTTTATCCCTAGGATAGAAGAAGGATTTTTAAGGTTTTATCTCTATTTTCTCTATTGGGCTCTGCTCCCCTACCCCCAGGGGGGCCACACCCACCGTTTATACAATATTTAGTACTCTTCTTCTACGGATGCTCCAGACCAAATTTAGTTGAAATCTACTAGGCCATTCAGGACAAACACCAAGCCATGACATAAAAATAAACATATTTATAACCAACCAACACAGGGGACAGAAGTTAGATCACTATAGATAAACATGTATAGATTTTATTGTTCCTGGGGACATAGTATGACAACAACCAGTATCCTGACCTTATCACACTACAGTATCCTGACCTAAACACACTACAGTATCCTGACCTAATCACACTATAGTATCCTGACCTAATTACACTACAGTATCCTGACCTAATCACACTACAGTATCCTGACCTAATCACACTACAGTATCCTGACCTAATCACACTACAATATCCTGACCTAAACACACTACAGTATCCTGACCTAATCACACTATAGTATCCTGACCTAATCACACTATAGTATCCTGACCTAATTACACTACAGTATCCTGACCTAATCAAACTACAGTATCCTGACCTGATCACACTACAGTATCCTGACCTAATCACACTATAGGATCCTGACCTAATCACACTTCATTATCCTGACCTAATCACACTTCAATATCCTGACCTAATCACACTTCAGTATCCTGACCTAATCACACTTCAGTATCCTGACCTAATCAAACTTCAGTATCCTGACCTGATCACACCACAGTATCCTGACCTAATCACACTACATTATCCTGACCTAATCACACTTCAATATCCTGACCTAATCACACTACAGTATCCTGACCTAATCACACTACAGTATCCTGACCTAATCACACTTCAGTATCCTGACCTAATCACACCACATTATCCTGACCTGATCACACATCAGTATCCTGACCTAATCACACTACAGTATCCTGACCTAATCACACTACAGTATCCTGATCTAATCACACTACAGTAATCTGACCTAATCACACTACAGTATCCTGACCTAATCACACCACAGTATCCTGACCTAATCACACTACAGTATCCTGACCTAATCACACTACAGGATCCTGACCTAATCACACTACAATATCCTGACCTAATCATCCTGACCTAATCACACTACAGTATACTGACCTAATCATCCTGACCTAATCACACTACAGTATCCTGACCTAATCACACTATAGTATCCTGACCTTATCACACTACAGTATCCTGACCTAATCACACTACAGTAATCTGACCTAATCACACTACAGTAACCTGACCTAATCACACTACAGTATCCTGACCTAATCACACCTAAGCGGAGGCTATATATGATGGATTATTTTTTAGTGTTTTGCTTTCACTAGGAGAGGGAACCTAGCCTAATTAACTGTAGTTCACGTGTTCATTTATGAATTAATACTGTCAGTGTGTATGCCCGACAACTCTCAACCAACTGTTAGAATTGTCATGTCTCTAGATGGAGAGCTTTCTGATCTGTCAAACTGGCGACTTGTGATTTCATTTTATTGTTTTCAGTTTCTGATCTGTACTGGATTTAGTTAACACTGTTCAGTGTATGAAATGTGTTAATGAAAGTGAGCATTCAATTGAAATCAAATGTCTTTCCATATTAGTAATTTCCTATCGAAATATCTCAAAAATGTGCACATCATCCTGTTTTGTCGGTCCGCCCAAGGTTAGCACACAAAGGTAGGTTTAATTACTCGCTCTCCAGCCTATAATTACTTACTTGTCAAGATATCATACACAGTTAGCTTGTAGTAAAGAATTTATTGCAAATACCTGTTCAATCTTGATAAATAATCTACTTTAGTTTTTTAAAGTGTAAAGACAGAAAGTTAGCTTTAAATAATGTTATCTAGATTACCTGACAAAATCGTACTATCATGTAGACTTTGGCATATACTGATAAAGTCACTGGTAGATTTAAGGGAGATAGTGTTTTCCTTACTCAGGACTCTAATAATGGACCAGTATTTAATTGTAATCAATAACTTTCTCTGGTCTCTAATAGTGGACCAGTATTTAATAGTTATCATTAACTTTCTCCGGTCTCTAATAGTGGACCAGTATTTAATAGTTATCATTAACTTTCTCTGGTCTCTAATAGTGGACCAGTATTTAATAGTTATCATTAACTTTCTCCGGTCTCTAATAGTGGACCAGTATTTAATAGTTATCATTAACTTTCTCTGGTCTCTAATAGTGGACCAGTATTTAATAGTTATCATTAACTTTCTCCGGTCTCTAATAGTGGACCAGTATTTAATAGTTATCATTAACTTTCTCTGGTCTCTAATAGTGGACCAGTATTTAATAGTTATCATTAACTTTCTCCGGTCTCTAATAGTGGACCAGTATTTAATAGTTATCATTAACTTTCTCTGGTCTCTAATAGTGGACCAGTATTTAATAGTTATCATTAACTTTCTCCGGTCTCTAATAGTGGACCAGTATTTAATAGTTATCATTAACTTTCTCTGGTCTCTAATAGTGGACCAGTATTTAATAGTTATCATTAACTTTCTCCGGTCTCTAATAGTGGACCAGTATTTAATAGTTATCATTAACTTTCTCTGGTCTCTAATAGTGGACCAGTATTTAATAGTTATCATTAACTTTCTCCGGTCTCTAATAGTGGACCAGTATTTAATAGTTATCATTAACTTTCTCTGGTCTCTAATAGTGGACCAGTATTTAATAGTTATCATTAACTTTCTCCGGTCTCTAATAGTGGACCAGTATTTAATAGTTATCATTAACTTTCTCTGGTCTCTAATAGTGGACCAGTATTTAATAGTTATCATTAACTTTCTCCGGTCTCTAATAGTGGACCAGTATTTAATAGTTATCATTAACTTTCTCTGGTCTCTAATAGTGGACCAGTATTTAATAGTTATCATTAACTTTCTCCGGTCTCTAATAGTGGACCAGTATTTAATAGTTATCATTAACTTTCTCTGGTCTCTAATAGTGGACCAGTATTTAATAGTTATCATTAACTTTCTCCGGTCTCTAATAGTGGACCAGTATTTAATAGTTATCATTAACTTTCTCTGGTCTCTAATAGTGGACCAGTATTTAATAGTTATCATTAACTTTCTCTGGTCTCTAATAGTGGACCAGTATTTAATAGTTATCATTAACTTTCTCCGGTCTCTAATAGTGGACCAGTATTTAATAGTTATCATTAAATTTCTCTGGTCTCTAATAGTGGACCAGTATTTAATAGTTATCATTAACTTTCTCCGGTCTCTAATAGTGGACCTGTATTTAATAGTTATCATTAAATTTCTCTGGTCTCTAAAAGTGGACCAGTATTTAATAGTTATTATTATCTTTCTCTGGTCTCTAATAGTGGACCAGTATTTAATAGTTATTATTAACTTTCTCTGGTCTCTAATAGTGGACCAGTATTTAATTGTTATCATTCTCTGGTCTCTAATAGTAGACCAGTATTTAATTGTTATCATTAACTTTCTCTGGTCTCTAATTGTGGACCAGTATTTAATAGTTATCATTAAATTTCTCTGGTCTCTAATAGTGGACCAGTATTTAATTGTTATCATTAACTTTCTCTGGAGGGATGTAACAATGTAGGGTAGGGGTGTTACAATGTAGGGGAAGGGTGTTACAATGTAGGGGAGGGGTGTTACAATGTAGTGAAAGGGATGTTACAATGTAGGGGAGGGGTGTTACAATGTAGGGTAGGGGTGTTACAATGTAGTGGAAGGGTGTTACAATGTAGGGGAGGGGTGTTACAATGTAGGGGAAGGGTGTTACAATGTAGGGTAGGGGTGTTACAATGTAGGGTAGGGGTGTTACAATGTAGGGGAATGGTGTTACAATGTAGGGGAGGGGTCTTACAATGTAGAGGAGGGGGTGTTACAATGTAGTGAAAGGGTTGTTACAATGTAGAGGAGGGGGTGTTCCCATGTAGTGAAAGGGTTGTTACAATGTAGAGGAGGGGTGTTACAATGTAGTGAAAGGGTTGTTACAATGTAGGGGAGGGGTGTTACAATGTAGGGGAGGGGTGTTACAATGTAGGGGAGGGGTGTTACAATGTAGGGTAGGGGTGTTACAATGTAGGGGAGGGGTGTTACAATGTAGGGTAGGGGTGTTACAATGTAGGGGAGGGGTGTTACAATGTAGGGGAGGGGTGTTACAATGTAGGGGAGGGGTGTTACAATGTAGGGTAGGGGTGTTACAATGTAGGGGAGGGGTGTTACAATGTAGGGTAGGGGTGTTACAATGTAGGGGAGGGGTGTTACAATGTAGGGGAGGGGTGTTACAATGTAGGGGAGGGGTGTTACAATGTAGGGGAGGGGTGTTACAATGTAGGGGAGGGGTGTTACAATGTAGGGTAGGGGTGTTACAATGTAGGGGAGGGGTGTTACAATGTAGGGTAGGGGTGTTACAATGTAGGGGAGGGGTGTTACAATGTAGGGGAGGGGTGTTACAATGTAGGGGAGGGGTGTTACAATGTAGGGGAGGGGTGTTACAATGTAGGGTAGGGGTGTTACAATGTAGGGTAGGGGTGTTACAATGTAGGGTATGGGTGTTACAATGTAGGGTAGGGGTGTTACAATGTAGGGGAGGGGTGTTACAATGTAGGGTAGGGGTGTTACAATGTAGGGGAGGGGTGTTACAATGTAGGGGAGGGGTGTTACAATGTAGAGGAGGGGTGTTACAATGTAGGGGAGGGGTGTTACAATGTAGGGTAGGGGTGTTACAATGTAGGGTAGGGGTGTTACAATGTAGGGTAGGGGTGTTACAATGTAGGGGAGGGGTGTTACAATGTAGGGTAGGGGTGTTACAATGTAGGGGAGGGGTGTTACAATGTAGGGGAGGGGTGTTACAATGTAGGGGAGGGGTGTTACAATGTAGGGGAGGGGTGTTACAATGTAGGGTAGGGGTGTTACAATGTAGGGTAGGGGTGTTACAATGTAGGGTAGGGGTGTTACAATGTAGGGGAGGGGTGTTACAATGTAGGGGAGGGGTGTTACAATGTAGGGGAGGGGTGTTACAATGTAGGGGAGGGGTGTTACAATGTAGGGTAGGGGTGTTACAATGTAGGGTAGGGGTGTTACAATGTAGGGTAGGGGTGTTACAATGTAGGGGAGGGGTGTTACAATGTAGGGGAGGGGTGTTACAATGTAGGGGAGGGGTGTTACAATGTAGGGTAGGGGTGTTACAATGTAGGGTAGGGGTGTTACAATGTAGGGTAGGGGTGTTACAATGTAGGGGAGGGGTGTTACAATGTAGGGGAGGGGTGTTACAATGTAGGGGAAGGGTGTTACAATGTAGGGGAGGGGTGTTACAATGTAGAGGAGGGGGTGTTACAATGTAGTGAAAGGGTTGTTACAATGTAGAGGAGGGGGTGTTACAATGTAGTGAAAGGGTTGTTACAATGTAGAGGAGGGGTGTTACAATGTAGTGAAAGGGTTGTTACAATGTAGGGGAGGGGTGTTACAATGTAGGGGAGGGGTGTTACAATGTAGGGGAGGGGTGTTACAATGTAGGGGAGGGGTGTTACAATGTAGAGGAGGGGTGTTACAATGTAGGGGAGGAGTGTTACAATGTAGAGGAGGGGTGTTACAATGTAGGGGAGGGGTGTTACAATGTAGGGGAGGGGTGTTACAATGTAGGGGAGGGGTGTTACAATGTAGGGGAGGGGTGTTACAATGTAGGGGAGGGGTGTTACAATGTAGGGGAGGGGTGTTACAATGTAGGGGAGGGGTGTTACAATGTAGGGGAGGGGTGTTACAATGTAGGGGAGGGGTGTTACAATGTAGGGGAGGGGTGTTACAATGTAGGGGAGGGGTGTTACAATGTAGGGGAGGGGTGTTACAATGTAGGGGAGGGGTGTTACAATGTAGGGGAGGAGTGTTACAATGTAGAGGAGGGGTGTTACAATGTAGTGAAAGGGGTGTTACAATGTAGGGGAGTGGTGTTACAATGTAGGGGAGTGGTGTTACAATGTAGGGGAGGGGTGTTACAATGTAGTGGTGGGATGTAACAATGTAGTAGAGGGGTGTTACAATGTAGGGGAGGGGTAGTCAGTACAAGGTTTAGTTAGCCCACTGAATATACCAAAGCTGGAGTTCATTATCTTTATCAATTTTACAACAGTAAATCTGAACCAAGTCTTTGTTGATGTACACCTAAACCTGTAATTAGATCACAATTTAACACTCTTGTGTCACACTTAAAATCAGGTAGACCTATCAAACACTGATACAACATGGATCTGTTCCCAGATCAAGGTTACATAGAAGTCCAGCTAAATAGATATGTTAATTTTTGTTCCAAAATTGAATCCATCTATCTTGAGATCGAATTCAATCTGTAATTTCTTAAATGTAGAAGCATGCAATCCTGTGGATTAAAGAAAGGTGTTATTTGGACTTACAAATTAATTTCTGAGCACGCAAGGCTTGGAAACTGTTGTAAGCCTGTGAAGAAGACGACTGTGAAAGACAAATATTGATCCATGGATAGAAACTTAGAAACGCTGCAGACTCTTACCTAACACACAAGTGGTATTGAATTATAAGGACAACCAAGTTTCTCAAAATCCTGTATGTTGAAAACGCTACGTCAAATTCTGTTTTTGTAACACTGATCCATTAAGCCCTTTAGTACAATCCCCATTTTCCATTGCGCTTTCACATGTAGCACTGGCGTCCACGATGTCATTACTCTAGTAACACTAATGGCGATCCTACTGCCAGCATCAAACATTAATGCCACATCTCGTAGGTTAAAGGATAAAACATTATGAAACTTATTTCTGTTTTCCTCCATTTCAAACCTGAACTGGATTATCTGAAAAAAATCATTGACTTTGTCTATAATTGTAAAGGGATTTCCAAGTTTATTAAAAGGAAAAAGATTTGTTCTTTCTATTTCTAGTACTATATAAGTTACCGGCCAAATATCAGGACTACGGTTATCTCTGTTCTTGATAAAGCTCCCCTGTTTTAGGTAGTATTTCTAGCACTATATAAGTTACCGGCCAAATATCAGGACTACGGTTATCTCTGTACTTGATAAAGCTCCCCTGTTTTAGGTAGTATTTCCAGCACTATATAAGTTACCGGCCAAATATCAGGACTACGGTTATCTCTGTTCTTGATAAAGCTCCCCTGTTTTAGGTAGTATTTCTAGCACTATATAAGTTACCGGCCAGGTATCAGGACTACGGTTATCTCTGTTCTTGATAAAGCTCCCCTGTTTAAGGTAGTATTTCTAGCACTATATAAGTTACCGGCCAGGTATCAGGTCTACGGTTATCTCTGTTCTTGATAAAGCTCCCCTGTTTTAGGTAGTATTTCTAGCACTATATAAGTTACCGGCCAGGTATCAGGAATACGATTATCTCTGTTCTTGATAAAGCTCCCCTGTTTTAGGTAGTATTTCTAGCACTATATAAGTTACCGGCCAGGTATCAGGAATACGATTATCTCTGTTCTTGATAAAGCTCCCCTGTTTTAGGTAGTATTTCTAGCACTATATAAGTTACCGGCCAGGTATCAGGAATACGATTATCTCTGTTCTTGATAAAGCTCCCCTGTTTTAGGTAGTATTTCTAGCACTATATAAGTTACCGGCCAGGTATCAGGAATACGATTATCTCTGTTCTTGATAAAGCTCCCCTGTTTTAGGTAGTATTTCTAGCACTATATAAGTTACCGGCCAGGTATCAGGAATACGATTATCTCTGTTCTTGATAAAGCTCCCCTGTTTTAGGTAGTATTTCTAGCACTATATAAGTTACCGGCCAGGTATCAGGAATACGATTATCTCTGTACTTGATAAAGCTCCCCTGTTTTAGGTAGTATTTCTAGCACTATATAAGTTACCGGCCAGGTATCAGGAATACGATTATCTCTGTTCTTGATAAAGCTCCCCTGTTTTAGGTAGTATTTCTAGCACTATATAAGTTACCGGCCAGGTATCAGGAATACGATTATCTCTGTTCTTGATAAAGCTCCCCTGTTTTAGGTAGTATTTCTAGCACTATATAAGTTACCGGCCAGGTATCAGGAATACGATTATCTCTGTTCTTGATAAAGCTCCCCTGTTTTAGGTAGTATTTCTAGCACTATATAAGTTACCGGCCAGGTATCAGGAATACGATTATCTCTGTTCTTGATAAAGCTCCCCTGTTTTAGGTAGTATTTCTAGCACTATATAAGTTACCGGCCAGGTATCAGGAATACGATTATCTCTGTTCTTGATAAAGCTCCCCTGTTTTAGGTAGTATTTCTAGCACTATATAAGTTACCGGCCAGGTATCAGGAATACGATTATCTCTGTTCTTGATAAAGCTCCCCTGTTTTAGGTAGTATTTCTAGCACTATATAAGTTACCGGCCAGGTATCAGGAATACGATTATCTCTGTTCTTGATAAAGCTCCCCTGTTTTAGGTAGTATTTCTAGCACTATATAAGTTACCGGCCAGGTATCAGGAATACGATTATCTCTGTTCTTGATAAAGCTCCCCTGTTTTAGGTAGTATTTCTAGCACTATATAAGTTACCGGCCAGGTATCAGGAATACGATTATCTCTGTTCTTGATAAAGCTCCCCTGTTTTAGGTAGTATTTCTAGCACTATATAAGTTACCGGCCAGGTATCAGGAATACGATTATCTCTGTTCTTGATAAAGCTCCCCTGTTTTAGGTAGTATTTCTAGCACTATATAAGTTACCGGCCAGGTATCAGGAATACGATTATCTCTGTTCTTGATAAAGCTCCCCTGTTTTAGGTAGTATTTCTAGCACTATATAAGTTACCGGCCAGGTATCAGGAATACGATTATCTCTGTTCTTGATAAAGCTCCCCTGTTTTAGGTAGTATTTCTAGCACTATATAAGTTACCGGCCAGGTATCAGGAATACGATTATCTCTGTTCTTGATAAAGCTCCCCTGTTTTAGGTAGTATTTCTAGCACTATATAAGTTACCGGCCAGGTATCAGGAATACGATTATCTCTGTTCTTGATAAAGCTCCCCTGTTTTAGGTAGTATTTCTAGCACTATATAAGTTACCGGCCAGGTATCAGGAATACGATTATCTCTGTTCTTGATAAAGCTCCCCTGTTTTAGGTAGTATTTCTAGCACTATATAAGTTACCGGCCAGGTATCAGGAATACGATTATCTCTGTTCTTGATAAAGCTCCCCTGTTTTAGGTAGTATTTCTAGCACTATATAAGTTACCGGCCAGGTATCAGGAATACGATTATCTCTGTTCTTGATAAAGCTCCCCTGTTTTAGGTAGTATTTCTAGCACTATATAAGTTACCGGCCAGGTATCAGGAATACGATTATCTCTGTTCTTGATAAAGCTCCCCTGTTTTAGGTAGTATTTCTAGCACTATATAAGTTACCGGCCAGGTATCAGGAATACGATTATCTCTGTTCTTGATAAAGCTCCCCTGTTTTAGGTAGTATTTCTAGCACTATATAAGTTACCGGCCAGGTATCAGGAATACGATTATCTCTGTTCTTGATAAAGCTCCCCTGTTTTAGGTAGTATTTCTAGCACTATATAAGTTACCGGCCAGGTATCAGGAATACGATTATCTCTGTACTTGATAAAGCTCCCCTGTTTTAGGTAGTATTTCTAGTACTATATAAGTTACCGGCCAGGTATCAGAACTACGATTATCTCTGTACTTGATAAAGCTCCCCTGTTTTAGGTAGTATTTCTAGCACTATATAAGTTACCGGCCAGGTATCAGGAATACGGTTATATCTGTTCTTGATAAAGCTCCCCTGTTTAAGGTAGTATTTCTAGTACTATATAAGTTACCGGCCAGGTATCAGGACTACGATTATCTCTGTTCTTGATAAAGCTCCCCTGTTTTAGGTAGTATTTCTAGTACTGTATACGTTACCGGCCAGGTATCAGGAATACGATTATCTCTGTTCTTGATAAAGCTCCCCGTTTAAGGTAGTATTTCTAGCACTATATAAGTTACCGGCTAGGTATCAGGAATACGATTATCTCTGTTCTTGATAAAGCTCCCCGTTTAAGGTAGTATCAGGTCTACGATTATCTCTGTACTTGATAAAGCTCCCCTGTTTTAGGTAGTATTTCTAGCCCTATATAAGTTACCGGCCAGGTATCAGGAATACGGTTATCTCTGTACTTGATAAAGCTCCCCTGTTTAAGGTAGTATTTCTAGCACTATATAATTTACCGGCCAGGTATCAGGAATACGATTATCTCTGTTCTTGATAAAGCTCCCCGTTTAAGGTAGTATCAGGTCTACGATTATCTCTGTACTTGATAAAGCTCCCCTGTTTAAGGTAGTATTTCTAGCACTATATAATTTACCGGCCAGGTATCAGGAATACGATTATCTCTGTTCTTGATAAAGCTCCACGTTTAAGGTAGTATTTCTAGCACTATATAAGTTACCGGCTAGGTATCAGGAATACGATTATCTCTGTTCTTGATAAAGCTCCCTGTTTTAGGTAGTATTTCCAGCACTATATCAGTTACCGGCCAGGTATCAGGTCTACGATTATCTCTGTGCTTGATAAAGCTCCCCTGTTTAAGGTAGTAGTTCTAGCACTATATAAGTTACCGGCCAGGTATCAGGACTACGGTTATCTCTGTTCTTGATAAAGCTCCCCTGTTTAAGGTAGTATTTCTAGCACTATATAATTTACCGGCCAGGTATCAGGAATACGATTATCTCTGTACTTGATAAAACTCCCCTGTTTAAGGTAGTATTTCTAGCACTATATAATTTACCGGCCAGGTATCAGGAATACGATTATCTCTGTACTTGATAAAACTCCCCTGTTTAAGGTAGTATTTCTAGCACTATATAATTTACCGGCCAGGTATCAGGAATACGATTATCTCTGTTCTTGATAAAGCTCCCCTGTTTAAGGTAGTATTTCCAGCACTATATACGTTACCGGCCAGGTATCAGGAATACGATTATCTCTGTTCTTGATAAAGCTCCCCGTTTAAGGTAGTATTTCTAGCACTATATAAGTTACCGGCCATGTATCAGGTCTACGATTATCTCTGTGCTTGATAAAGCTCCCCTGTTTAAGGTAGTATTTCTAGCACTATATACGTTACCGGCCAGGTATCAGGACTACGATTATCTTTGTTCTTGAAAAGAAAGTGTTAAAGTGTTTTTAAACAAAGCTAACCCCTATGACATTCATTATGGGTAAAACACTATTTTGCAAACTTTGTAAATGTTCCACGGCAAAAAGCTACTGGCTACATATCGTCATCCTAGGCCTTTTTGAGTGTTTCGCAATTAACCAGCAGAGTTCAATGAAAGTTTCACATAATGGTAATGCAACTATGAAAATCTAAGTATTCCGTTAGTCTGCGGATTTTTTGGGAAAAATACCAAAAAATGTGCGTTGTCAATTTTAACATTTTCATTTTTTTTGGGATGTGTGGCATTGTTCAAAACTATCACAACAATAAAAAAATATATGAAAAGATGCACTGCTTATTAACTCTATAAATACTTTATTTATCACAAAATATCTAAAACTTGTTACACAAAGTGTTTTTTATTGAAATTGATTGGATTAAAAATATTATATACGAGCTGAAATCAAACAGGACACATATATTCATACAAAAAGAGTGCAAAATTGAATAAAATATACACAATGGCTTTATAATTCATTTTCTGTTTAAACTTCCTTGCCATATATAAAAAAAAATTAAATTATGATATTAAAATTGTCATTTTATTGTTCTTTAATGGAAAAAAATACTCTCAATCAAGTACACTTTGGACATCATTCCACAGCCCGCTTACGCATGGTATAGTTAGTATAGTGATATGTCAGGTACATATGCCGTTATCACGTGCACGCACACTTGCATTTCTATAGGAATCTTGATATTTTACAAAACAATTTTTAACAGAGTTATTGTAATGCATTTGTAAAACTGATTTACTCGACAGAGCGTAACTTGCTCAAAAACAAAAAGTGTATCGACCCCGAGCTTGTGAACTGTTGTTGAGGTCGGTAAGCAAAACACATCAGTGTGCATTCCATGCGCTTCATATATGACCTGCTTGAAGTCGTCTGGTCTCATGTCAGTGTCTTCGGCACCCTTGGACAACGATTTTACCATTCAGCACGAGCCATTTATTGTCTCGCCTGCGACGGAGTCGCAAAGCAAGACATAGGCGTTACTTTTTCGGCGGCGTCAACATTTCTGTTAAACTCTAAATTTCTCTCTAAGTACATAAGCTATCATAATGGAACCTGGAATATACTTATATCTATATATAACCATCCAAACACACATTTCAAATTCAGAATTTGAACAAAAAACTACTGTTAAATGGACTTTGTTAATTAATTGGGCCATGTTAATTTTTTCCGTTTAGCTCCACATTGAGCTAAATTTCTGAGTACATAAGCTATCATAATGAAACCTAGAATATACTTATATCAATATATAACCATCCAAACACACATTTCAGATTCAGAATTTCAACTAAATTTTACTGTTAATTGGACTTTGTTAATTAATTGGGCCATGTTAAAGTTTTCCGTTTAGCTGCGGGTTGAGTTCAATTTCTCACAGAGTATATGTGCTGTCATAACCAAACCTGGATTATACTTTTATCTATGCATGGGCATCCCTACACACAATTCAGATTTTGAATTTCACCTACAGTTTACCTTTAATTGGACTTTGTTAATTAATTGTACTATGTTTAAAGTTTTTCCGTTTAGCTGGGGGCTGAGCTGAATTTCTCACAAAGTACATGTGCTGTCATAACCAAACCTGGATTATACTATATCTTTGCATTTTGTTATTAATTACTTATACAATGTGTATTTTGTCACCGTGAACTCAGCTGCAACATCCGTTTTCTGATTTGACAAAATGGCCACCTTATAAGGGCTTCTGATTGGTCAAAATTTAGTTATTGTTTGATTACAATCAAATTTGGAAAATACATTTATTTTGGCACTGCAAACTCAGTCGCATCATCCGTTTTCTGATTTGACAAAAAATGGCTGCTGTATATTGGGTTCTGATTGGTCGAAATTCAGTTACTGTTCAATTTCGCTAAAAAATAGTATGTAAGTGTATTTTAGCATTGCAAACTCAGCGCCCAGTTTGTGATTTGACAACATGGTTGCAGTATATTGTTTTCTGATTGGTCGAAATTCAGATATTGTTCGATTTCGCTCAAGTTTTGTATGTAGGTGTATTTTGTCAGTGCAAACTCAGCCACATTATCCATTTTCTGATTTGACATAATGGTCCCCTTTACTGGCTTCTGATTGGTCGAAATTCAGTTATTGATGGATTTCAAACCAATATGGTAAGTACATGTATTTTGGCACTGCGAACTCAACCACAGCCTCCGTTTTCTGATCTGACAACACAGTCTTCATATACTGGCTTCTGCATGATTGGTCGAAATTCTCAAATTTGGTATGTACATGACTTCCGTTCACCATTTACATTTGTTTTTCTGAATGCGCGGTTAGTTTGGGGGACATCTGTAATGGCCAGCTCCCATTACAATTAGCACTTGTGCCTTTTATACCTTCATGTTGATGTATTGCCAAACTTGTTTTTAAAATATAAAATTCCGAACTTCGGCTCAAACTTACAATGCTTGCCACATTGAATCTTATGCTCAAAGCGGGGACAGGCGAGACATCTGATTACGCGTCATTCTTGTTGTGTCAAACCAAAGACTGTTTCCCTGACCATTAGCTATTATTATTAGTACCTTCAACAACTAGCCAATAGGTTCAAAGCCACCGACTATTAACAACAAAGCGTAAATATCCATTTGTGTGACAGAAATGTAAATATCATTGCTCACTAATTTCAGCAGAAGGCGTGAAAGCGATGATGAAAACTTAACGGTTTAATCAAGCTAGTGTAGGTTTAACGACATCAAGTATTGTTTGTGTGAAGATCTTAATGTGTGCGCAGTTACACCATGAAAACAAATCTTGGAGCCTTGCCAGCAACTTTTACAAAATTGAATTTAGCAGTGCAGTTAACTGGGGGAGGTTTCTGTAAAAAGGAAATTAAAGTGTTTTTGTTTTCTGGAAATGCCGATAGATATATGCTGGATTCCGGGATAAATAATGTGTGGTAAAAAAATATTTCTTCTCTAACATTTCTTGTTGCCATGGCAGCGAAATTGTAATTGGAAAGTTTGTACTCTGTAAGGGAACAAGTGAAAATTAAACAACAATCACATACTAACAAGAAAATGTGGTTACCGCTGAAACAGATCCAGAGAGAAAACACAGGAGGGGATAAACACCTTGCAACCAAATGAAACCAATTGCGATATTTATTTGTTTCATCAAACTATTGTTGAGCTGGTGCCAGAACAAGGTTTCCCTGACTTTGCCCTTATTGACCGTGATAAATCATAATCTGAGAAAGATATTCACAATGTATCAATGTATCCATGTAAAGGGTTTCTCACAGATTACCTGCACGCTTCTCGCCACCCCTATGTACCCGGCATAATCCAATCCTCATCTAACATAACCGGTATCTGCCATATTGTCCATGCTGAACAGATGGCCTTTTTTTTGCGATCCTACATTAAGCCAATGTATGAACATTTGCACTTTCACTTTAAAGATTCTTCTCCATATTTTCTTTTACTAATTTAGACAAACATCAAAATAATTTAGACACAATAAAAATATTTGATACTGATATTTTTCTGGATACACACTGCTCATCGCAAAAAGGAATTCAGCTCTGTATAATGCGAGTCCCAAGCACACATATCTACAAGTTTCAAGAAAGTTTTCCACTAAAACCTTCATGATCGATATGATGTTGTTTGTCAATAAATCTCAATGTTATTGAGTGCCAGATTTTTAGTACAAACGTACACGATTGTACACTAGGAAAGGGGTTGGGGCATGTTCATGTATATGTTTGGGTGTGTGTGTGTTTGTGCATGGGAGGGGGTTACGTGTGTGTGTGTGTGTGTGTGCGTGGGAGGGGGTATATATCTAAGGTGTGTGTCTGTGTGTGAGAGGGTGTAGGGGGTATGTGTTGGAGGGGGTAGGTGTGTGTGTATGTATGTGTTGGAGAGGGGTAGGGGGTATATGTTGGAGGGGTAGGTGTGTGTCTGTCTGTGCATGGGAGGGGGTATGTGTTGGAGGGGGTAGGTGTGTGTGTGTCTGTGCATGGGAGGGGGTATGTGTTGGAAGGGT
>NW_018479731.1:0-13483 GCF_002113885.1 Mizuhopecten yessoensis | reverse complement strand
GTGTGTGTGTGTGTGTGTGTGTGTGTGTGTGTGTGTGTGTTGGAGGGGGTAGGTGTGTGTGTGTGTCTGTGCCTTGGAGGGTGTAGGGGGTATGTGTTGGAGGGGGTAGGTATGTGTGTGTGTCTGTGCATAGGAGGGGGTTAGGTGTGTGTATGTATGTGCATGGGAGGGGGTAGGGGGTATGTGTTGGAGGGGGTAGGTGTGTGTGTGTGTCTGTGCATGGGAGGGGGTTAGGTGTGTGTGTGTCTGTGCGTGGGAGGGGGTTACGTGTGTGTGTGTCTGTGCATGGGAGGGGATTACGTGTGTGTGCATGTGTCTGTGCGTGGGAGGGGGTTACGTGTGTGTGTGTGTGTCTGTGCATGGGAAGGGGTTACGTGTGTGTGCATGTGTCTGTGCGTGGGAGGGGGTAGATGTGTGTGTATGTATGTGTGTGAGAGGGGGTAGATGTGTGTGTATGTATGTGTGTGAGAAGGGGTAGGTGTGTGTGTATGTCTGTGCATGGGAGGCGGGTAGGTATGTGTGTATGTATGTGTGTGGGAGGGGGTAGGTGTGTGTGTGTGTTTGTGCATGGGAGGGACTTACATGTGTGTGTGTGTCTGCGTGTGGGAAGGGGTTACGTGTGTGAGTGTGTGTCTTGGCGTGTGAGGAGGAGGGTAGGTGTGTGTGTGTGTCTGTGCATGGGAGGGTTGTGCGTTGGAGGGGGCTACGTGTGAGTGTGTGTCTGTGCATGGGAAGGGGGTAGATGTGTGTGTATGTATGTGTGTGGGAGGGGGTAGGTGTGTGAGTGTGTCTGTGCGTGGGGAGGAGTTACGTGTGTGAGTGTGTGTCTTGGCGTGTGAGGAGGGTAGATGTGTGTGTGTGTGTGTCTGTGCATGGGAGGGCTGAGGTATGTGTGTGTGTGTGTGTGTGTATGTGTGTGGGAAGGGGATAGGTGTGTGTGTGTGTGTGTGTGTGTGTGTGTGTAGGGGGTATGTGTTGGAGGGGGTAGGTGTGTGTGTGTGTGTGTGTGTGCATGGATTGGGGGTAGGTATGCGTGTGTGTCTGTGAGTGGGAAGGGGATAGGTGTGTGTGTGTGTGTGTGTGTGTGTGTGTGTGTTCGTGGGAAAGGGATAAGTGTGTCTGTATGTATCTGTGCGTGGGAGGGGGTAGATCTGTGCATGGAAGGGGGGGGTCTGTCTGTGAGTGGGAGGGGTTAGGTGTGTGTGTGTCTGTCTGTGAGTGGGAGGGGTTAGGTGTGTGTGTACGTCTGTGCGTGGAAGGGGGTAGATGTGTGTGTATGTCTGTGCGTGGGAGGGGGTAGGTGTGTGTGTCTGTGCCTTGGAGGGGGGTAGGTGTGTGTGTGCATGTGTTGGGGGGGGGGGGGGGTATGTGTGTGGAAAGCAGGTGACAGTATTCCTTTATCGCAAAATCCTGTCAGGAAATGTCAGAAAGGGAAACAAATATGCTGAAGAAAACTTGTACATCCACGGCATTTCTACTGATGACACAGACAGGATGGCTTAATCAACTTAGCCTTGTTGTGAATGTCTCCTTTCTTTTGTTTGGCACCAAATACTTTATGTAGATCTGTCCTGATTTTATTAGAAAAACATGGGAAAAAAGTGCATTATTTTCCAAGTGACACCTCCACAAAGAAAATATCTTCCTGTGTGTATCACCTGAGCTGTCCCACCCAGGATACAGAATTTCGAAGCAACTCGAATAGGGGAAACAAAAAAGCAAAAAAAGATGGAGTCATGCATTACGTATCGTCCACATCTGCTGTTGGGTGTGTAACATAACAACTCTACCTCAATATAGACTGCAGCAGATACAAAGGAGGGTGAAAACCCCCCAGCGGAAAACATAGAGACCAAAACCCACAAAAAACATTTGCAGCAAACTGACTTTTTTAACCCAGCAACATGTGGGGTTCTGCACAAAGAATCCATGTCATTGTAAACGCTACAACATTTTTGTTGATGATTACATAATCAGAGCCTCACCTTAGTATTGTAGTTTAGCTTGTCAGCGTGTTAATCTATGTTTCCCCTTGACAAAAGGTTAAAGGTCGCACAATCTGTAGATTCTCAGGTCGAGGTTCAGTACCTGCAGATTCTCTACATGCCGGTGCGGAAAGGCTCGACTCCTGGAAAATAAATAAACATGGAGGACTGTTTATATCTGTTTAATTTCCACTTTTGTCAAAAATCATCCATTTTCTTTTACTTTTTCTCTTCATTTGGCTCATACTAAAGCATCCTTTTCTAAACATAAATAAACACGAGCGGAAATGTTTAGAACCTGTTTCTTTTCTATTTTTATCAAATTCTTTTAATTATAGGTTTTGTATACACTTCATTAAATCTGGGGCATGTATCGACTTAAAAACTCCGGACAGGTGGTCTCCATATCAAGTATACACTGCATGTATTCAAGATCTTTAATTCAAAACAAGTCTGCTGATTTGGTTTTATTAGTCTCAAACAGACTTTGGTTACAAAGAAACAAAAGTTCTCTAAAATTTACCTAAAACCCAGATATTTTGGTTTGATATTATAACTGACAACAACAGTACACACTTTGGAATTAAAGAAAGTGTAGCTACTACTATTACGCATTGAAGCTGCGAAACATTGCAGATTATAAACCTTGTGGGTCTGATACAAAGCTTGGAAACCATTGTTTAATCAACCACATTAAGAATTCTCCTGATATATCAGTTTCTAAAATTTAACATAAAACTCTTCAAAAGAAACAGGTGAAATTTATACAGATCTATTCTACAATTGTTATTGACAATAGTGTACAAATTCAAAGAAATCAACATATAATTTGTCCAGCACTGTTTTACCATGCATAGTACTTATATAAAGGTTTGGTCCCATCAGACTCAGTCACAGTTCTCATACGTCTACTGACTAGCTTACCTAATACTGAACCACAACATTCCACAAAGTAGGGATTTGTCCAATAAAACTAGAAACACCTAAGGACGTGGCCTACAAAGGCCCCTTTCTTTTTTGTAAAATGTTGGTTTCATGTCCCTGGTTATTTTTTCCATCCTATTCACCTTTGTGCCTTTTTTAACCTTTACCCCTGGTAACCTTTACCCTGTGTCCCTGGCAACCTTCATCTCTGGTTAAATTTACCTTGTGTCCCTGGCAACCTTCACCCCTGGTTACATTTACCCTGTGTCTCTGGCAACCTTCATCCCTGGTAAAGTTTACTCTGTGTCCCAGGCAACCTTCATCCCTGGTAACATTTACTCTTTACCCTGTGTCCCTGGCAACCTTCATCTCTGGTTGAATTTACCTTGTGTCCCTGGCAACCTTCCCCCCTGGTTACATTTACCCTGTGTCTCTGGCAACCTTCATCCCTGGTAACATTTACCATGTGTCCCTGGCAACCTTCATCCCTGGTTACATTTACTCTGTGTCCCAGGCAACGTTCATCCCTGGTAACATTTACTCTGTGTCCCAGGCAACCTTCACCACTGGTAACATTTACCCTGTGTTTCTGGCAACTTTTATCCCTGGTAACATTTACTCTGTGTCCCAGGCAACCTTCACCCCTGGTAACATTTACCCTGTTTCTCTGGCAACCTTCACCCCTGGTAACATTTATCCTGTGTCCCAGGCAACCTTCATCCCTGGTTACATTCACCATGTGTTCCTGGCAACCTTCAACCCTGGTAACGTTTACCCTGTGTCCCTGGCAACCGTCATTCCTGGTAACATTTACCCTGTGTCCCTGGCAACCTTCATCCCTGGTAACATTTACAATGTGTCCCTGGCAACCTTCATCCCTAGTAACATTTACTCTGTGTCCCAGGCAACGTTCATCCCTGGTAACATTTACTTTGTGTCCCAGGCAACCTTCATCACTGGTAACATTTGCCCTGTGTCCCTGGCAACCTTCATCCCTGGTAACATTTACAATGTGTCCCTCTGTGTTTCTGGCAACTTTTATCCCTGGTAACATTTACTCTGTGTCCGAGGCAACCTTCACCCCTTGTAACATTTACCCTGTGTCTCTGGCAACCTTTATCCCTGGTAACATTTACTCTGTGTCCCAGGCAACCTTCACCCCTTGTAACATTTACCCTGTTTCTCTGGCAACCTTCATCCTTGGTAACATTTACTCTGTGTCCCAGGCAACCTTCACCCCTGGTAACATTTATCCTGTGTCCCAGGCAACGTTCATCCCTGGTTACATTCACCATGTGTTCCTGGCAACCTTCAACCCTGGTAACGTTTACCCTGTGTCCCTGGCAACCGTCATTCCTGGTAACATTTACCCTGTGTCCCTGGCAACCTTAATCCCTGGTAACATTTACCCTGTGTTCATGGCAACCGTTATCCCTGGTAACATTTACCCTGTGTGCCTGACAACCGTTATCCCTGGCAACATTTACCCTGTGTCTCTGGCAACCTTCACCCCTGGTAACATTTACCCTGTGTCCCTGGCAACCTTCAACCCTGGGAACATTTACCCTGTGTCCCTTGCAACCTTCTTCCGTGGTAACATTTACCCTGTCTCCCTGGCAACCTTCATCCCTGATAACATTTACTCTGTGTCTCAGGCAACCTTCATCCCTGGTAACATTTACTCTGTATCCCAGGCAACCTTCATCCCTGGTAACATTTACCCTGTGTCCCTGGCAACCTTCATCCCTGGTAACATTTACCCTGTGTCCCTGGCATCCTTCACCCCTGGTAACATTTACCCTGTGTCTCTTGCAGCCTTCATCCCTGGTTACATTTACCCTGTGTCCCTGGCAACTTAAAAGTCTGGTAATATTTACCCTGTGTTCCTGGCAACCTTCATCACTGGTAACATTTACTCTGTGTCCCAGGTAACGTTCATCCCTGGTAACATTTACCCTGTGTCTCTGGCAACCTTCATCCCTGGTAACATTTACCCTGTGTCCCTGGCAACCGTCACCCCTGGTAACATTTCCCCTGTGTCTCTGGCAACCTTCATCCCTGGTAACATTTACCCTGTGTCCATGGCAACCTTCATCCCTGGTAACATTTACCCTGTGTTTCTGGCAACCTTCATCCCTGGTAACATTTACTCTGTGTCCCTTGCAACCTTCTTCCCTGGTAACATTTACCCTGTGTCTCTGGCAACCTTCATCCCTGGTAAAGTTTACTCTGTGTCCCAGGCAACCTACACCACTGGTAACATTTACCCTGTGTCTCTGGCAACCTTCATCACTAGTAACATTTACTCTGTGTCCCAGAAAAACCTTCATCCCTGATAACATTTACCCTGTGTCCCTGGCAACTGTCATTCCTGGTAACATTTTCCCTGTGTCCATGGCAACCTTTATCCCTGGTAACATTTACCCTGTGTGCCTGAAAACCTTCATCCCTGGTAACATTTACCCTGTGTCCCTGGCAACCTTCAACCCTGGTAACATTTACCCTGTGTCTCTGGCAACCTTTATCCCTGGTAACATTTACAATGTGTCCCTGGCAACCTTCATCCCTGGTAACATTTACCCTGTGTCCCTGGCAACTTAAAACTCTTGTAACATTTACCCTGTGTCCCTGGCAACCTTCACCCCTGGTAACAATTACTCTGTGTCCCAGGCAACCTTCACCACTGGTAACATTTACCCTGTGTCTCTGGCAACCTTCATCCCTGGTAACATTTACTCTGTGTCCCAGGCAACCTTCATCCCTGGTAACATTTACCCTGTGTCTCTGGCAACCTTCATCCCTGGTAACATTTACCCTGTGTCCCTGGCAACCTTCATCCCTGGTAACGTTTACCCTGTGTCCCTGGCAACCTTCATCCCTGGTAACATTTACCCTGTGTCCCTGGCAACCTTCATCCCTGGTTACATTTACCCTGTGTCCATGGCAAACTTCATCTCTGGTAACATTTACTCTGTGTCCCTGGCAACCTTCACCCCTGGTAACATTTATCCTGTGTCTCTGGCAGCCTTCATCCCTGGTAACATTTACCCTGTGTCCCTGGCAACCTTCACCCCTGGTAACATTTACTCTGTGTCCCAGGCAACCTTCACCACTGGTTACATTTACCCTGTGTCTCTGGCAACCTTCATCCCTGGTAACATTTACCCTGTGTCTCTGGCAGCCTTCATCCCTGGTAACATTTACCCTGTGTCTCTGGCAACCTTCACCCCTGGTAACATTTATCCTGTGTCTCTGGCAGCCTTCATCCCTGCGAACATTTACCCTGTGTCCCTGGCAACCTTCAACCTGGTAACATTTACCTTGTGTCCATGGCAAACTTCATCTCTGGTAACATTTACACTGTGTCCCAGGCAACGTTCATCCCTGGCAACATTTACTCTGTGTCCCAGGCAACCTTCATCCCTGGTAACATTTACCCTGTGTATCTGGCAACCTTCATCCCTGGTAACATTTACTCTGTGTCCCAGGCAACGTTCATCCATGGTAACATTTACCCTGTGTCTCTGGCAACCTTCACCCCTGGTAACATTTATCCTGTGTCTCTGGCAGCCTTCATCCCTGCGAACATTTACCCTGTGTCCCTGGCAACCTTCACCCCTGGTAACATTTACTCTGTGTCCCAGGCAACCTTCATCCATGGTAACATTTACCCTGTGTCTCTGGCAACCTTAATCCCTGGTAACATTTACCCTGTGTACCTGGCAACCTTCACCCCTGGTAACATTTAGCCTGTGTTTCTGGCAACCTTTATCCCTGGTAACATTTACTCTGTGTCCCAGGCAACCTTCATCCCTGGTAACATTTACCCTGTGTCCCTGGCAACCTTCAACCTGGTAACATTTACCTTGTGTCCATGGCAAACTTCATCTCTGGTAACATTTACACTGTGTCCCAGGCAACGTTCATCCCTGGTAACATTTGCTCTGTGTCCCAGGCAACCTTCATCCATCGTAACATTTACCCTGTGTCTCTGGCAACCTTCATCCCTGTTAACATTTACCCTGTGTCCCTGGCAACCTTCAACCTGGTAACATTTACCTTGTGTCCATGGCAAACTTCATCTCTGGTAACATTTACACTGTGTCTCTGTCAACCTTCATCCCAATCATAGCCTGTACCCTGTAGCTGTGACAACCTTTATCCCCAATTACTGTACCGTGTCCCTGTCAACATTCATCTTCCTATAGCCTGTACCCTGTGTCCTTGGTAACCCTCACCCCCAACATAGCCTGTACCCTGTGTCTGTGGCAACGTTCATCCCTTTAAAGCTTGTACCCTGTGTCCCTGGCAACCTTCATCCCTTAATAGCCTGTACCCTGTGTCTGTGGCAACCATCAACCCCTTCATAGCCTGTACCCTGTATCTGTGACAACCTTCATCCCTCTATAGCATGTACCATGTGACCATGGCAACCTTTATACCTTGATAGCATGTACTTGTGTCCATGGCAACCTTCATTACTTTATAGCCTGTATCCTGTATCCCTGTCAACATTCATCCCCTTGTAGCCTGTACCCTGTGTCAATGGACACCCACATCCCCTTATAGCCTATTCCCTGTACTCTGTGTTCCTGATAACATTTACATTGTGTCTGTGGCAACCTTCACCTCCTTGTGGCCTGTGTCCATGGCAAAGTTTATCTCCTTGTAGCCTGTACCCTGTGTCTGTGGCAATCTTCATCTCATTGTAGCCTGCACCATGTGTCCATGACAACCCTTATTCCCTTGTGGCCTGCACTCTGTGTCTTTTGGCAACTTTTATACCCTTGTAGCCCTGTGTCTGTGGCATACCTCATCTCCTGTAACCTGTAGCCTGTGTCCATGGCAACCCTCATCTTCTTCTAGCCTGTTCCCTGTGTCTGTGGCAATACTCATTTCCTCATAGCCTGTACCCTGTGTGTGTGGCACCCTTAATCCCCTTATAGCCTGTAACCTCTGTCTGTGGCAGTCTTCATCCCCTGGTACCTGGTAGCCTGTAACATCTGTCTGTGGCATCATTCCTCCCCTGGTACCTTGTAACCTGAAGCCTCTGTCTGTGGCAGCCTTAATCCCCTGGTACCGGGTAGCCTGTAACCTCTGTCTGTGGCCGCCTTCATCCCCTGGTACCTGGTAGCCTGTAACCTCTGTCTGTGGCAGCCTTTATCCCCCGGTACCTGGTAGCCTGTATACTGTGTTTGTGGCATCATTCATCCCCTGGTACCTGGTGGCTTGTAATATCTGTCTGTGGCAGCCTTCATGCCCTGTTACCTGGTGGCCTGTATCCTCTGTCTGTGGCAGCCTTCATGCCCTGGTACCTAGTAGCCTGTAACCTCTGTCTGTGACAGCCTTCATGCCCTGGTAGCCTGTAATATCTGTCTGTGACATCCTTCATGCCCTGGTAGCCTGTAACCCCTGTCTGTGACAGCCTTTATGCCCTGGTAGCCTGTAATATCTGTCTGTAGCATCCTTCATGCCCTGGTGGCCTGTATCCTCTGTCTGTGGCAGCCTTCATGCCCTGGTACCTGGTAGCCTGTAACCCCTGTCTGTGACAGCCTTCATTCCCTGGTAGCCTGTAATATCTGTCTGTGGCATCCTTCATGCCCTGGTAGCCTGTCACCTCTGTCTGTGGCAGCCTTCATTCCCTGGTACGTACCTGTAGCATGTTACCTCTGTCTGTGGCAGCCTTCATGCCCTGGTACCTGGTAGCCTGTAACCTCTGTCTGTGGCAGCCTTCATGCCTTGGTACCTGGTAGCCTGTAACCTTTGCCTGTGGCAGCCTTCATCCTCTGGTACCTGGTAGCCTGTAACCTCTGTCTGCGACAGCCTTCATCCCCTGGTAGCCTGTAACCTCTGTCTGTGGCAGCCTTCATCCCCTGGTACCTGGTAGTATGTAATCTCTGTATGTGACAGCCTTTATGCCCTGATACCTGGTAGCCTGTTACCTGTCTGTGACAGCCGTTATCCCCCGGTACCTGGTAGCCTGTATACTGTGTTTGTGGCATCAATCATCCCCTGGTACCTGGTAGCATGTAACCTCTGTCTGTGGCAGCCTTCATGCCCTGGTAGCCTGTAACCTCTGTCTGTGGCAGCCTTCATCCCCTGGTACCTGGTAGCCGGTAACCTCTGTCTGTGGCAGCCTTTATCCCCCGGTACCTGGTAGCCTGTATCCTCTGTTTGTGACAGCCTTCATGCCCTGGTACCTGGTAGCATGTTACCTCTGTCTGTGGCAGCCTTCATGCCCTGGTAGCCTGTAACCTCTGTCTGTGACAGCCTTCATGCCCTGGTACCTGATAGGCTGTAACCTCTGTCTGTGACAGCTTTTATGCCCTGGTACCTGGTAGCTTGTAACCTATGTCTGTGGCAGCCTTCATGCCCTGGTACCTGGTAGCCTGTTACCTATGTCTGTGGCAGCCTTCATGCCCTGGTAGCCTGTAACCTGTCTTTGACAGCCTTCATCCCCTGGTAGGCTGTTACCTCTGTCTGTGGCAGCCTTCATCCCCTGGTACCTGGTAGGCTGTAACCTCTGTATGTGGCAGCCTTCATGCCCTGGTATCTGGAAGCCTGTACCCTAAATAATTCTCAATACAATTAAAACCAAATGTATGGTTATTGGTACAGAAATTGAGTAGAACCAATGATGTTTTAAACCTTGCATTATATCAGAAAATTATCGAACAGGTGAAATCTGAAAAAAATCCGGTTGTCAAAATTGACAACAATTTATCTTGGTTAGATCAGGTTGTATCTATTGTCTCTAAAGTAAACAGTGGTTTGGGTTTACTCAGACGTATACGTCAATATTTGCCACTTCCAGCCAGATTGAATTTTTTTCATTTCTGTATTTTCCCCAAACAAGCTGCAAGATTGCTTTTAGATGCTCCTTTTGACACCCCATCTGTGGAAATGTTTTCTGTATTAAGATGAATACCAATTCACGATTATTTGAAATTTAAAGGAGGTGTTATGGTATATAAATGTGTCAATAATCTTGTACCTGAACACCTATCTACACAGTTTGATTTTTCTAATGACACCTGTACAAGATCAGCTTACCAAAACTTTATACAAGTACCAAAACATTGTACTTAATTTTATTCAAAATAGTTGGTTGTGGAAGGGAGCCAAATTTGGGACAGCTTACCAGTAGAAACACGACTTTCATCCTCCCTTCCTCAATTCAAACATAATATGATTGGAAGCATTAGGAATACAGGTTGAGTCTTTTTTAAATTTTTATCAAAGAAACCTCTTAATATAGCTTTTTGATGTTTTAAGTTGCGCTATATTAGCGTGTATGCTGTTAATTTTTAGTTTTGGCTACATTAGCATATATGTAATTTAGACATTTGGTCTTTAGCTGAATACCATATTGGTTCAGCTTAGAATAGTGTATCTTTGCTTCTGTGATAATTTTAATGAAAAGGGTAAATGACCCTTTAATTATATACATATTTAGTCAAATTATTGTAATTTAATAAGCTCAACTATTTTTATGCCTATGCTTACTGTGATAATAATTTGAATGCTCATTTGTTTTCTGTTAGATCATAATTTTAACTAACCCTTTTACTAACAGAGGACCCTGTGGAAGATTCGCTTTGCTAAACAGGTTTTTTTATCCTCAATAAAAAACACTATTTTATTATTGTTAACCTCAGTCTGTGACAGCCTTCATCCCCTGGTAGCCTGTAACCTTCGTTTGTGGCATCATTCATCCCCTGTTACCTGGTAGCCTGTAATATCTGTCTGTGGCAGCCTTCATGCCCTGGTACCTGGTGGCCTGTATCCTCTGTCTGTGGCAGCCTTCATGCCCTGGTACCTGGTAGCCTGTTACCCCTGTCTGTGACAGCCTTCATCCCCTGGTAGCCTGTAATATCTGTCTGTGGCATCCTTCATGCCCTGGTAGCCTGTCACCTCTGTCTGTGGCAGCCTTCATTCCCTGGTACCTGGTAGTATGTATCCTCTGTCTGTGGCAGCCTTCATGCCCTGGTACCTGGTGGCCTGTAATATCTGTCTGTGGCAGCCTTCATGCCCTGGTACCTGGTGGCCTGTATCCTATGTCTGTGGCAGCCTTCATGCCAGGGACCTGTAATATCTGTCTGTGACATCCTTCATGCCCTGGTAGCCTGTAACCTCTGTCTGTGACAGCCTTCATGCCCTGGTACCTGGTAGCCTGTAACCCCTATCTGTGGCAGCCTTCATCCCCTGGTACCTGGTAGTATGTAATCTCTGTATGTGACAGCCTTCATGCCCTGGTACCTGGTGGCCTGTAATATCTGTCTGTGGCAGCCTTCATGCCCTGGTACCTGGTGGCCTGTAATCTCTGTCTGTGGCAGCCTTCATGCCCTGGTACCTGGTAGCCTGTAACCTCTGTCTGTGGCAGCCTTCATGCCCTGGTAGCCTGTAACCTCTGTCTGTGACAGCCTTCATGCCCTGGTACCTGGTAGCCTGGAACCTCTGTCTGTGGCAGCCTTCATCCCCTGGTACCTGGTAGTATGTAATCTCTGGATGTGAGAGCCGTTATGCCCTGATACCTGGTAGCCTGTTACCTGTCTGTGACAGCCTTCATGCCCTGGTACCTCTGTCTGTGACAGCCTTTATCCCCTGGTAAACTTTGCTCAGTGGCCTTTGATAGTATAGCCCTATTTTCCTAGGTATCCTTGGTAACCTACATTCCATTTCTCCTGTACCCCTTTGCCCTATAAATCTATAGTACAGACATACAAACATTATTTACTCCATTCTGGACCCTGCATGGTTTATCCCAGTAAAGTATTGACATTTTAATTAACCCTTACATAACATCTGAACGCCTTGTCTTGATGGAATCACACAAATTTCAACCTCAAACTGCAGATTAAAATTGTATATGTTCTCCAATTTCAAATCCCTGCATTGATTTACCATTAAATATGGCTACCAATATGCAAATGAAGTTCAGGGCTTATCTCGACAGCCAGGAGATATAAGTTGGTGTCGTGTTTGAAATATGCTTCAGCATTATTCAAAGTTTAACTTGTCCATGTATGCCAGTATCATTAGTTACCAGATTTCTGCTGTCTTATGTAAGGAATATGGATGAGCGCGCTCAGAGAGTGATCTATGTCTATGGTGCTTTCAATGCCATCTATCCACCATTTTTTCAAATTGCGCTGTTGTCAAATTTTTCCATCTTGTTATGTTTTCATGGCTATGTATTGATGGATGAGGGCCTAGCACCGTGGAATGCCACACCAATGGGCGGCGTTGGTCAGGTTTTCTGCTCTTATGCAACGAACATTATTTCTTCCTTTAAAGGAAGTGTTCATTATTTTTTCCAGTAAAAATATTCAAGTATATGTATCTGAATGAGGTACAATGTGACCTCCACGACACTCAGCACCTGCTGGTATTATATCTCTATGTTTGTCACGGAAAAAACATTATACAAATGTGACTGTAAGAAATGGACTTTATCTGACTTTTTCTTGGCATCATTAATCCTTCTCTCTAAGGAAAGTACTATAGAAAACATTTTGTGTACAGGACAAAGAAACATATCTTGGAATTTGATCAAGAACTCACTTATCAGCCATAATTTATATTTTTGCAGCCTTAAAATGACACGTTTAAATCATAAGATGACATTCGTCAGTAAAACAATCACAACGTAAGGTCAGTAAAAAACAGACTGTTTGAATTTCTAAAATGAATGGACATTGAACGAACTTCATTAGGATAAGCAATAAACAGAATTTAAAGAAATCTCTCAAAATTACAATAGATTTCATTAACAATGCAAAACCTGCACAATGTAATATTCAACCAGATAAAAATGAAAGCTCAGCAATAATTGTAACAGTTGTTCTGTGGAGGTGATATTAAACCAATTCAGAAACATTTTCATGGAAATTTTGACATAATTCTGTAAATTGAAAACTGATGATGCCATGAAAGTAAATGCTATTGTGCATCAGTTTCCTTAAAGCATGGGGCCTGGAGGTAGAGAACACAGCCAGAGATCTGTAAAATATGCATGTTTGGTGAGCAACATCCAAATCGTCAGCGTAAATCTTACCGTAACAGAGCAGTGTAACATCTGGACTGGACCAATGGACAGTCAACTCATCCATTGTAAAATGGAACAGTAGGACTGAAAGTGGGGTCAGCCACATTTTCCATGGATTGTAAAATGGAACAGTAGGACTAAACCGGGGGACAGCCAACTTTTCCATGGATTGTAAGATGGAACAGTAGGACTGACTGGGGGACAGCCAGATAGAACAGTATGACTAAACCGGGGGACAGCCCACTTTTCCATCGATTGTAAGATGGAACAGTAGGACTGACTGGGGGACAGCCAGATAGAACAGTATGACTAAACCGGGGGACAGCCAACTTTTCAATGGATTGTAAGATGAAACAGTAGGACTGGACTGGGGGACAGCCAACTTTTCCAAAGATTGTAAGATAGAACAGTATGACTAAACCGGGGGACAGCCAACTTTTCCATCGATTGTAAGATGGAACAGTAGGACTGACTGAGGGACAGCCAACTTTTCCATGGATTGTAAGATGGAACAATAGGACTGAAC
>NW_018479730.1:24786-31307 GCF_002113885.1 Mizuhopecten yessoensis | reverse complement strand
CTACCACATCTTGTGTCATTTACACTAACACAGCTTGTGTCATTTACCCTTGCACAGCTTGTGTCCTTTTACCTACCACAGCTTGTGTCATTTACCCTACCACAGTTTGTGTTATTTACCTAGCATAATTTGTGTCATTTATTCTACCATAACTTGTGTCATTTACCCTACCATATCTTGTGTTATTTACCCTATCACAACATGTGCCATTTACCCTACCACATCATGTGTCATTTACCCTACCACAGCTTGTGTCATTTCCCCTTCCAAAGCGTGTGTCCTTTAACCTACCACAGCTTGTGTCATTTATCCTACCATAGTTTGTGTTATTTACCCTAGCATAACTTGTGTCATTTTTCCTATCATAACTTCTGTCATTTAACCCTACCATATCTTGTGTCATTTACCCTATCACAATATGTGCCATTTACCCTACCACATCTTGTGTCATTTACACTACCTCAAATGTGTCATTTACCCTACCACAGCATTATCATTTACCCTACCACATCTGGTGTCATTTACCCGACCATAACTTCTGTCACTTACCCTACTACATCATGTGTCATTTACCCTACCGCAGCTTGTGTTATTTAACTTACCATAGCATGTAGCATAAACCAGACCACAGCAAGTGTCATTAACCCAATCATAACATGTATCATTTACCATACCGAAGCCGGTAGCATTAACCCTACCACAGCTATTGTCATTTACTCCACCACAGCATGTGTCATATCCTACCACAGCACCTCAAACGTTCTATTGACCAATCGACGAGCCAGATGCAGTGAGTGACACGCTGAAACAACCTTTCTGTTTGTGGGCGTGTTCTTTTTTAACACGGCTTGTTGATTAAAGATCCCATATTAATAAAGAAACACTATCTGTTTATCTTCCTTATTGGTATGATAGACTATCGATTTTGTCTCAATAAAAATCATTAACCCAGGAGATGAATTTGTAAAAAATCAATTTCAGATTTTTTTTAAAAAAAAACTCATCCTATTGAAATAAAAAAAGGAGGGAAAGACTATTGTGAAAAAATGGGAGTTGTGACTATCTCCATGTTGATTGGAAACTTGGACAAAATGTGGAAATTCAAAGAGCGTATAATTGCGAAAGTTTACAAACGTTGGTGTGTCATTCGGACCAGGTAAGTCAGTAATTGCTATGTTTTAAGTTAGATAACCAGACACAAACATAACAACCAGCTGACTTTAGGTAGGGCTTAAACCATACATGGCCGGGTGCTGCGGCTATCTATAATGACCAAGGGGAAACTAATGCACCCGGATGCTGCGCCTGGCATTTAATAGCGCTGGGAGCACAGAACATTCCCCTGTGCTTTGCACGGCTAAAACGGCCTAAGGGAAATTAATGAAAGTTAACATACTTTTCAATATAAATTATATTGTATTATTTATGGAGTATCTTTCAAGGTATACTATACTTTTTACAATGTACGGTGGAACATATAAAGGATATATACTTGCTATGTCGGCTGCAGATCATTTTTTACTTCAATGACTAAAAATACCGCATGTCCAGTCCATATACTAAAACACCGCGAAAAAATAGGTCCATTGCAAGTCTTGATCGGGAAATTATAAACTGTGTAAATTAGTTATCTAATTTGGGGTCAAAATCCCGAAAATGAAAGCCTAGGTTAAGTCTTAAAGTCTTCCAATTTTGCAGGGTCCCCACATAAGTCGTACATTGTACCTTGGATATACTTACAGTGGAACACCGCATATTTATTAAAGTCTGGGTTAACTTATTCTGTGGTTAATGTCTGGACCAGGTGGGAGGGTGTTTTGAGATCAAACCCATTCCGGAGAATATTTACCATTATAAATGAGGGTGTCGTCGAGAAGCAACCATTTTTATAGTAAAATTGATACACTGTTTACAACAGTCACTCAAAGAGACCAGCCCGTAGCATATTTGCCCTTAAAAATGATACATGTAAGACATAGCATAGAAAACGCTAGAAAGTTTACAACAGGGAGATGAAATAGACTTTAAAGATTTGTTGCAAAAGACTCCGGCGCAAAGGAATTACATGTAATTAGTCGTTACGATAAACCGCATTTAACTTCTTTATTGATGCCGTGGATCGTAAAATTAATGTACTAAGGTACTCGGGTCCAAGTGCTTTTTTGGAAAATAACATTCTGAGTTGTTTTCTCGACACTATCTGTTATCATGTTGGCTTTGATATTAATGCATTGCAGTGATTCCTATGTGTTTTCTGAATCCATCAGCTTGATAATTGATGTGACATAGTTATTGCATAACTGCATGGTTGACAAAATCAGGCAAATACATGTCCCTCTGGATGTTGCAGCTGTCATCCAATAGATAACATATGAGTTTGTTGATTTTCCAAAGTTGAAAAAAGTGTCTTTTGAGATAAATTAATGAACATTCGGAAAAGACTTCACTATCATGTACATATTAATTATACTTATAATTTAATGATATGTTCATATATTTGTTGTAGACGTACTACTGTTGAAAATATAAATGAACCACCAATACATGTTTATTAACATGTACTTATAATTTGATAGGTTTTAATGCTTAACGTATTGTTTATTACAAGTAACACATACTAATTTCAATATCGGACACCGCTTAGATCATTTTAAGTCCCTGGATAGGTCACATAAAAAAAATACTTTAAATATATATAGATATTGCTTGTATAGCAGGTTGGAGGGAAGAAAATCACAATATGTATAAACCGATATCATCCAACTTTAATAATTAGGAAATTTGTTTTCTTGTAACTTTTTGAATGTTTAAACCACTTAAACGATATAGTCAGACAGATAATCCAGTCTCTGTTGCGATCTGATCGTGAAATCGAGCTCTGATCAATTAAGAAAACGACAAAACCTTTCTTCCATGACATTCGACCATCCTAAAACATTGTTTACGTTTTTTTGGTGTACGCCACCATCAATGTATTTTAGCATTTTCAGCATGAAGTTATTTCATTTGACAATAAATACAGTTTTACTGGTATCAAGTAAGAAAAAGTACTATTGGATTTTAAAGGTGTCTCGCTAGGAATCCTTTCTTAAGATATCTTATTAAATAATAGTGATACAGTTGACTCTCTGTAAATAAATTGAAAAACGATAAGTCGTCCATATTAGTATTTTATAGTACTGTTTATCGTCATGTGGTGTCCAACTGGACAATGTCAGGTCTATATTTTGCCATAAGAACGACATTAATTACGTACAGACAGTTTAAAACTATTGATATTGACATTTGCTGCTGAGTTCAATGTACGTCTTAAACAAGGAAAGAAACGACTCATTGATATTTCCACATGATGTTATGTTTGTTTTACGAATTTGCATGACGTATCATTTATAACATTTCGTCACAGCAATATTTTGTGCGACAATGTTACAGTTCCGGTGACATTACACTAATGCTTTTTTAATATTGGAGTTTCAATTTGATATACTCATCACCTTGTGTTCGTATCCCCTTAACTATTCAAATAATAATTTATCCCGCCATTGATTAAATATTCCTGTGCCAGCCTCAGACAGTTTTCTTAACTAAATCCACAGGAGTTACCTCCCTTGAATTATATTTGGTTATGATCTTGTAATTGTGATTTTGGTTAGATGGTAACGGGTGTAGTGTAATTTAATATTCGTTTGGATTTCAAGATGCTCTGTCACACTTTTGAAATAAATGCTTTGATCAGTTTCCGTAATTATTTTTGTATTATCTGTGATGTTGCTGTTAAAATTTAGATAATATAAGAGTGTTCTCCTATTGTGGATGATCATCAAATTTGGTTTCTATCTATACCAAATGAAGACGGAGAGCAGAGATGCTACATGTAACCGGATGGGGAGTACAACAATCGAGCGTCATTTTAGTTCATGTTAGAAATTAACCAATGTAGTTTTAAATAAAACTCTTACAACATTTGCCCATGGTTTGTATCAAAATTAGAATAGATGTCTATAAAGAATGCGTTTGTACAATGTATTTACAGAAGTATTATAGGGCCTACCTACGCTCATCTAAATATGTTTGCAAGCAGGAAATGTAATTGTGTTTCAGAAAAGGATCGCAACATTACATGCTTAGCCTGCATGTCTGGTACATGTAAATGCGGATGGTTGGTTTCGAGATTACAACCCCCAACCCCAACCCCTTCCCTTTGTCTACGGTAATCATCACACCAACAGCGTAGGGGTAATTCAGTTAGCAGGCATACAGCTGGCCTGGTGGTACAGTAATACATTGCTCTTAATTTAGATGATAAACTTGATGGTTTGGTACATACACCTGTCGGAAAAGTTATACTTAAATAAAAGTTGATCGGTTTATTCAATTAATAAAGTTCAATATTTTAACTTAAGGGAACCTCAAGCTTTAATCACAGTTACAGTGGCAGGTTTGATAAACGTTGCTACGGAAACATAACCAGCTGCTTACAAAAAGAACCTTCTGTTCAATATGATATTTGTCTGACAATATGGGTAATGACCACACACTGACCAATCACCTGTGGTCTCCATGTAATCTGATTGGCTATTCCTGTAAATCAGTACACACCTACATGTAATCTGATTGGCTATTCCTGTAAATCAGTACACACCTACATGTAATCTGATTGGCTATTCCTGTAAATCAGTACACACCTACATGTAATCTGATTGGCTATTCCTGTAAATCAGTACACACCTACATGTAATCTGATTGGCTATTCCTGTAAATCAGTACACACCTACATGTAATCTGATTGGCTATTCCTGTAAATCAGTACACACCTACATGTAATCTGATTGGCTATTCCTGTAAATCAGTACACACCTACATGTAATCTGATTGGCTATTCCTGTAAATCAGTACACACCTACATGTAATCTGATTGGCTATTCCTGTAAATCAGTACACACCTACATGTAGGATACAATGGCTATTCCTTTGTCAGGAAACTTCAGGCACACTTTTATTTCTCATCGCCGACTTTGCCCCACCGAGGTAACATAATCTTCTGTTTGGGATTATTTTTTCTAGCGCAAACAAATGATTCCGAAATCAGAAATGGAATTTTCATCAAACTTTAACCTAAAAATCAATATTACAGAAAATGAAAGCCATAAGCTGAGACAAAGCACCGTATACACACAAGCTGTAGAAATTATGTTTCTCTCTCTCTCAATGCAAACGGAGGGTTGGAGGGCCCTGACCTTAAACATCCCTATGCACCAATGATATGTCATTTCAGGGGGATATCATTTTTTTAATTGTCTCTTTGTAAATCAATTTATCAAGTACACCTGGACTTTTTTTTACTAAATATTGATTCTAGGAAGTGTGTTATTTTCTAGTACGGAATTGGATGCTTTTGAGTGCCCGTACTGTATGTACATTGTAATATTAAAAGGTATGCAAAATCATTCAAGCATTTCTAGGCTTGCAACACTCTAATAGCTTGAATGAATTAGTAAAAAAAAAGGTAATTGACCCAACATGACAAATTAGTATCTCATTGCCAGTTACACAGGGACAGAATCAAAGACTATGTGGTATCTATGGTGACAGGCTTAACCTGAATCGATGTCGTTGTCCTTTAGCAATGACTCTATATTGTGTATTATACCTATCAAGCCCCTCAACAGGTTTACTAACTGGATGTAAATTAAATAGGCGACACGTACTGATAACACAACCCACATAATGTATTGAGCCAGTGAACCATGATAAAGTCGTTTATACTACTAAGGTCAGTGGTCCATAATTAAAGAAGTAGAATATCGTTTGTAAAAGTGAAATACAATTTGATGATAACGTCAAAAGAGTCCGGAAGGTTTAATGTGTTTTAATGTGTTTTAAAAGTTGATCCAAGAACTGGGAGTGTTAATCATTTATGGTTAGTTTAAAATTTCTCTTATAATAGAGAGAGAGAGAGAGAGAGAGAGAGAGAGAGAGTTCCATATTGTTTCAAAATAAACATGCAGATACAAACGTATAATTCACTATCATGTTCTTATTAATATAATATATATTTATAAATTTTCTGTAGACGTTACATTGTTTAAACTATAAATGACCACTACATGTATATACATGTACCTATATCATGCTTAACCTATTTAATATAAACGCATACAACTTTCATTATAGAATACTACAAAGATCATTTCAAGTACAATTTTATATGAAAATGTAACATCTAAAAAACTTATATGTATATATATATTTCGTTTTGTCCTTCATATTTTCCCAGGTTCCCCCAAAGCAGCTATGAGATGTTAACTCTTTAACTACCAAGCATGCAGCAAAGCTCTGTTTACAAAAACATAACATAAAGACATGGGGTTTTATTTTTTTTCATTTTTGAGCAGACGTGAGGGGAGAAAATTACAGTATATATAAACTCTTAAAAACGAGACGTAATAGAAATGACCTTGTGCAAAGTAGTTATCTGTAGGTTACATGGCGGTGAACTTCCGTGCACAAGCTGATACATT
>NW_018479730.1:17878-20272 GCF_002113885.1 Mizuhopecten yessoensis | reverse complement strand
TACTGATAAGTCAAATGCTCAGTCTTTTTAAAGGTACATACCGGTAGAAACATTAGCATAGCTTGCCTCATGACAAAACGATTCTTCAAAAACTAACGGTGTTTTTATTTTTTGAGCTTGTGGCCAAAACGGATAAAAACACAATTAGTCCTGACACACCTGCAATAATATAATGCAACAGACATCAACTCTATAATTTTCCAATTATTTCTAACCTTCTGGAAATAAATGATGAATACCGATTGAGTATGCCGTGTTTGTGACTAATTATGCGATAATATCTAAACGAAGTTTCATGCATGTGTAATGTAAATAAAACAGTTTAAAAAACCGTGAAGATTATGTTCAGAATTGTGTAAGTCTATGAATTGAAAAATGCATGTCCTTGGTTCAAGGGTATATTTCCTGTTTCCCCAGAGGACGGCTACTTCGGGACGAAAAATATTAAGGGCTATGAAAAGAAAGGGAAGTAAACTTTACACAAGCCTGAAAATAGGCCGAAATGAACAAAAGACACAGCCTAATGATTGATGTAACAAAGCAAAAATAAAGTATATGCGGTGGTCATATTGATGTATCATATCAATACACCGGGTGCGTGTGTGAAAATAAACTCGGTAAATAGCAAATGTAATCCGCTGTTATACATGTAGCTTTAAAAGTGTCAATAGCTGTCACAACTTTACAGTGTCACAATGTAAAGGACTCGGAAAACAAATTTTATAAGAAGGACAAATGAAATGACAGATGAAAAAGAAACTATCATTATATATATGTAGTATTTTGTCGGAGTGAGGGGCAATATCATGATTTCAGTATATAGGTGGGGGATGGCTTATTGTAAACAAACACACTCTTATAAACAAACAACTTCTTAGTCATCATACACACTTTCCTTACAAAGTTTCTGTCTTTATGAGTATTGCCTTCAAATGGTATTGATCGATTCCTTCAAATGTAAATTCCATTTAATTAACGCAGAAAAGCAAAGGAAATGATAAATATTTATAATTCTTAGTGTTTATATAGGTATTCTTGTTCGTTTGTTCCCAATGTAAACAGTTCTTGCAGAAGAATTCTTTTACATATTGACGGAGGTAAGATGCCGATGTAAGCAACCAAATATACTCCAATAGCAGCAACAATTTGTAGTCGGCATTTACGATTATTTTTCGCTAGCTCCTCTCAACAAATTTTCTCTAGTTGCTTACTAAAAAGAAATTTCCTTTTACTATATCATTTTTTGACGTCCATTATGCAAAGATAGGACCTCGATCAACACCCAATACCGACACATGTCATAACTACATAATTTCGAACGAAATATCTCGGAACTGGCATTTTTCATAATGCCAGAATTGACATAACTCTTCTTACGAGTTACTTCCCCTACATTGTTTCATACTATAAGATGTATACATTCCACGCGAGTATAGTATGATGAATAGTATTTGAATTTGTAGTTGAATTAATTTATTTCGTATTTAACTCATATATGTGCTTGGCCGATTTTGTCAATTCATGCCAAATGAATCAGGAAATCAACACGATATGGATAACATTCGATTAACATCAATGTGTATCCATTTACTTCACAACTCTCCACAACAAACATAGAAGGACTTCACAACATAATGTTTTGATTGACATGTACATATTAAATGCGGAAAAAATAGTTTTATATTACCATTACAAATATACTGTGTACCGATAACAGTATATTTACCGAAAATATTCGCCCTATCAAATGATCGCCCTTCGATGGTGAAAACCATTTGATCACATTTAATTACTATGTATATCGTTCACTAAAATGATAAGTTCGCCCTAACTGTGGAGGGCGAAATAGGTGAAAATAAAAACTGCAGCAAAAATTACAGGTATACAGAAGTCAAAGACTTTTAGCAAAACCATTCTGATTCATTGGGTTTGTTTATAGATCAAGGATTTTACATTGTAATCAGCTGGTATGTAGAATAGGAATATGATGAGAACAAAATGGCCCGGCCAAAAAAGAAATGGAACCAATCATACAGTGTATAACTTTTTTTTTCTTTTTTTTTTTTTAATTAAAGTCCGGGGTTTAATAATGCTATATTAGATAGGAATAAATTACAATGTATGAATATTTTCAAATGGACTTTAACTGTCATTTTACAATACCAGAAAGCTAATAATATTACATGTTAGAATTTGGACAAAATGTACCCAAAGTGTTTTACCTATTATACATAATCTATAAAATCTACCCGTTTCCAAAGGGTCAACAGATGACCCTTGGGTAATTTTTTTACAATTTAGATAAAGCATGTATGTACATTTTCATCCATCAAAAGGTTGGGGTTTTTTTTATGTGCCAATATTTTTATTGTTCCTTTTTTTTTTTTTTTTTTT
>NW_018479730.1:3206-17529 GCF_002113885.1 Mizuhopecten yessoensis | reverse complement strand
TATCATGTTATAACTCAAGTAATATATCATAATGTACTAGAAATACAATACCATGTTATAACTCAAGTAATATATCATAATGTACTAGAAATACAATATCATGTTATAATATAAATAAGATATCATTTTGTACTAGAAATACAATACCATGTTATAAGTCAAGTTACATGTATATACAGTATCATAATGTACTAGAAATACAATAGCATGTTATAATTTAAGTGATATATCATTTTGTACTAGAAATACAATATCATGTTATAATTTAAGTAAAATATCATAATGTACTAGAAATACAATATCATTTTATTTATTTTTTTCATTACGTAGTAAACACGTTATATTGTATAAAAACAACGTTTTCATTTTGTAGTAAACAAGCAATATTGTATAATAACGTGTTGGGTTTTTTTAAATCTTATTTTTTTTATTAACCATTAATCGCCAAAATTTAAGCATATTATATATAGTGTATTGTTTCACATTTAAAACGAAAAGGAAGTTAATAAAAGTAAATAATCAAAATGAAAGATTCAATCCGGTTATTCAGTGTATAACTTATTGCTGACCATAATTTCTTCCGTTTTGTGCACATTCAAAAATATTTGAATGTTCTAGCCTGGTGACATGTACGTACCATTGGATCGTCAAAGGCGATACATTTATGCGTTTGGTTGGTTTTTTAAAGCTTTTTCTGTTGTGTGTCACTGAATAAGACGTTGAAGTTATTTGTTCAAGTATATCCGACTTAATTGATAAGAACAAACTTGATAGAAATTTCCGAGTGCAAGATAATCTAATAATGATCACCACTACGGTTGGATATTTCTAAGTTAGATCTTTAAGGTAGGGGATGATTATGTTTCTCCCATCATTCCAATACAATTTTTCAAAACAACAGTTTTCATCATTTGTAATTGTGATCTGTTTGTTATCCTGATTTATACACGATCTCTCCGGTCCAAAGCTGATAATGATGTCATGTTGGATTGCTCCCTTGACGTTATAGTGTTGTTTCGTTCTGCGTGCAACCTGTAATTCCCTAAAAATGACAGAAAAATCAGACCATAGGGGAGGTGACAGAGATCTCGTGAACATGTGAAACGGGAGAAAAAATCATTAAAAGTTGGGATAACTCACGATCTAATTTTCTGTCCTTTAAACAAAGAAGGTTAATATTGACCAGACAATACGAAATGTAGTAGTCGTTCTTATATTAAGAAATGTTAATAAAGGTGTATTGAGAAGGTTCTTCAAACACTACTGTAGGCACACATCTTCCGTACGAATGGGCAAAAAATAGTTTAGCACCTTAAATGACTACAAAAAAATTAAATAACAATACACGAGAAAAACTGTGACATCATCCGGCAAGAATTACACAAGTTATTAATTATTGAATGGTATGCACTAGAATCTAGTGGCTACTTTTCAATGCTAAAATAAAGGTTGCGACTTAATCTGAAATACGCTCCTATATCAAAGCATGGAGTGCTTTACGTATACCGCAAAAACAGATACATGCAGAATTGTGTAGCATACAAGGCATATCTGCCGTCATATTATGACCTGTTTTAAGGTTGGTGAAGAACTTCAAGAATGGTAAAGTTAATATCAAAGAGGACACACGGCCAGGCAGACTAGTTGTTGCAGCATCAAAGGAGAATATTGCTGCTGTGAAAGCAATAATGAAGGATCATGGTCGTGATACTATTTATGAGATAGCTCATACAGTTGGCATTTCAGAAGGCAGTACATATCACATTCTGAAAGTAAAGAAGCTTAGTGTCCGATGGATCTACATTTGCTGATATCTGAATAAAGGCAAAACGTTTGAAATATTAAAAGATATATTGAAAATGCACGGTAATTGTCACTCAAAAAACTGTGTGGGTAACTTACAGGGACTGAGACTTGTGTCTATTACTTTGAAAATTTGAAAGCATCAAGAAAGTTTTGCAAGCCATTTTGTTCAACTCTATACTGCCAAGTTCTACAGAGGCAATTACTGAAGCCTGTCAACAGATTATATTTCAAATAAAAAGATTGAATAGCATCGAGCTGATTCACGACGATGATACATCCCACATAGGCATCAAAGGTACAGATTGACAACCCACCCAGATCTAAGTTCCTCTGTTTCATTTGAAAATGCTCTTTGATGATCGGTATGCCTCTAGACGTGCTCAGGGTAGTGCAATCTTCCAGTGTCTCGCCAGTATACCAAGGGGAGACTACCGCGCTGTGTTTACGGCATTTATAGCGCGATTGTGAAAGTGGTTTTTTTCTGTTTAGTGGGTGGTAGTTCAAAAGATAGTTATAGAAATATCAAACGATATACATCATACATGTGATTCCTGACAATAGTGGCAGAATTACTGAATGAACCTCGTATTACGTATTTAAATCTTATTTACTATCATGATTTAAAAAAGCCTGACCATTTATACTGCCTTTTAATCGAAGTGACAAGGATTGGTGTTTGAGCATTATTGCTGCTCAGCAATAGACAGTAACTTCTTGGTTAAGACCAATCATTGGCTACCGGGACGGCTGCGTGGACCACGTGGCTTGTTTCGTTTTTTGTAGGTCGGGTGTCTTTTTAATCTACCTGCACAACAGTTTGTTGTGAAATCGTTCAGACAGCTAAGCAGGGAAGACCAGAAGATAACAGTTGAAGGTAAGCTCTGTTATCTTATAATTTGTAAATGTATCATCCTTTAAGGTGAATTTTAAATATTTTGTCTAGAAATGTAGTGATATGCTTTTGCATGTGAGGTTTATTATGGTATACTTTTAATCAATGGTACTTTATTTCAACAAAACGTGAAATTATTTATTGTTTATTGTAAAGGACGCGTTAAATCCTGGAATCTACAGAATTATGAAAAAGAATTTGTCATGCGCTGCATAAACAATGTTTGTTTCCATGTTATGGAGTCTAGGGTTTGCTAGATTCATGAAAACTATGTGCTAGAGAAATACAACAATTTCTGAACCCGCTTCAAAACAAAAGGTATTTCAAACTTCAGATAAAATATACATCAAAATCCGATATGATTGTTTAAGATTATTTAACATCTAAGCAGGTAATGTTAAATTGCTCTACTAAGGAGCTTAACGTTGATTAGAACATGTGGGCTTTAAGTCTGCACGATACTAACATGCCAACCTGTTCTAGTTTTGATTCGTCTAAAACTACATTTCATAAATAATACTTCTGAAATCGACTAAAAAGACGATATGTGTATTCGACACTTGACTTGACTTGACACTTATATAGATAGTTCTCTTTTTAAATTTAAAAAACTTGAAATAAATATATTCACCATATATTATATCTGATATAATAATTCAATTGTATCCCATGTTATGCGCATGAACTATAGGTAAATGACTAATCATACAGAGCAACAGTACCTGTAAGGTCCATTTGATGCTCATTCAAGTTTGCATAAATCTTGCTAAGGTAATCAAATTTCTGAGTTGGCGTAAATGTCAGGTTTTAAAAGAGGGGGGGGGGAGTAAAGAAGTGATCGACACAAGCATACGGGTGTTAGTTGTTGAAGGCCCCTGTTCAGACTAAAGTTACTATTGACAGTTTTAAACAACATGATAAATTCTAAAATGATTGTGAATCAAAAGTGTGTTAACGTTATATTCTAACAAAAGGTATAAAAGATAGCACAAACCAAATGTGACGTCACAGGTTATCAATGGGGACAACTTAACCTAATTTAAGGCATTATCATCTGTGTGTTAGTCACAACTTATTCAGTTTGACAATATTGATCTAGCTATTGAAAGCACTCGTATTTCACAAAAAAAGACCTACAAATTTAAAGTCCTTGCAACAGCAAATGTCATCTGAAGACGGATGCCTAGGTAGACACCACTGAAAAAAGAAAGAGAAGAAGAGTCAGAGAGAGAGGGAGCAACAGGCAAAGCCTATACAAACCTTCTACTTTAAAGACATTCATTGACAAACCAACGTTGAGGAGGCACGGTAGTCTAGTGGTAGGATCCCGGGCTCGTGACCGAAGGGTTCGAGTCACGGCACGGCACTGTATCTATGAGCAACATACTTTACTCCGTTTGTTAGTCTACTCAGCTGTAAATGAGTACGTGGTTGGGCAGTGCTAGAATTGTTGAATGCTAGCACAGAAATGGAAGCTCCTGCAGTATGCTAACCGGGGAGTTGTGAAATATATTGGTCTGGTGGTTGCAAATGCCTTATAACCACAAAAAATAATTTGTGAACCGATTTGAGACGACCTACGAACTAGTATGAGATAAAACGGTATATAAGAACCTCGAATTATTATTATTATAACACATTTTAGTCTATGGCCTATGAACCTGACTACAATAAGAACTTGACCATTAAGACTGCACCAGCTTTAATCAGATCACACCAGACGTTATAGTTTGACACCCATGTGCAGTAGACAAATGAATTTGCTGATTACACACGAGGCACCTGTGTATAATCTGCAATCCTAAACTACGGTATCAGAGTTTGTGTTGACAAACTAATGTGCAAGAGCCTCAGTAAAATACTGGTATACTATTTCAGAAGTATAATTAAAAGTTCTGCTGTAAAACAGGCATCACCATTAGTATTCATTATACTTCTTTCTCTTCACATGACGGACATGCTTTTGTTTGAATTAAGCTCTGAAAAAACACATTATCAAGAAAGAATTAGATTATTCCGAAAAAGCATAATATGTCTAAACAATTACAATATAAAAGCATTCTAAAATTCTAAAATTAAATTAATTAAATTAATGTAACTAAATGGAATAATGGTAACAAACTGTGAATCAAAATGAGAAATTGTTTTGTGTATTATTTTATGTAAAAAATGCTTAACTCATGTTTAGAACAGTGTCGTTATTTGTATTATGAATAACAATAAAAATAAACCAGTTTCATTTTACCGACTTATTATCAAACTGTCAATCTAACTTGCAGATTAGGAAAATATGGGACACGTTATGAAATGACAAAAAAAACGGAATAAGTCCTACCCAGCAGCGGGGTTTAAAATTGACAGACATATAAAACGTGTAAATACGATATTATTTAAGCACAAAATAAAATAAAAAGTCTACCACATTCATTAGAATATGACAGAGATGTGTTTGTTAAACAGATCAACCTGTTTAGGGTTAACATAGGGAAGGCGATGTTACACTTATTGTCAGAACACGTACAAGTCCAAATTGAGTTTATGTAACTTAGTTTAAACAAAATATTCCTTATCCTACAACAATATGCCTTCCGATAATTTTGATGATTTATAAACAATTTCTCTACAAATATGTGCATTGGCATTTAATATGAAGGAAGATTAAAGTAGAAAATAGCGTCGATGAATATTTTACATTAACTTCCAACTGAAGACATATCTGGATTCCAATATGCTCTAAGTTCTAAAATATTACAATCGTGGTTAAAAATTTACACATTTGTTACCACACAACTACATATAACTCAACACGTGAAAGTTCGTTGGGGTTTTTACGTTAAGTATCATGTTTAGTTCCGAATGTCGCTATTTTGCAATGGTTAACATAAGTGTAAACTCTTGTGCTAAAATGTTATTATTATATTGAGCTTCCGAAACGACTTTGAACTCGGTGTAGAAGTTAATATCACTTACACAGGCGTACTTTGATGATTGTAAGTTATATAAATATTATTGTTATGACAGTCCTGCAAAAGTTGGGGAAAACGTACAAATTTAACCTCTACCTAGTTCTATAATCATCAGTGCACGAAAAACGGTTACGTGGCAAATCTAAAAGTTGTATATGGATTTATCAGTTCAATTGACGTATTGCGATATTTTTCGTCCGTCAATGTACGTCATGCGTAGTGTCTGGTGGGTAAACAATATATTGATCACTTAAAGCCTATGAAACGTCCAAACCTATCTCAAAATCTTTATAAGCTGATTCAACTGAACCAAATGATAATCTGAAAATCGACTGATGTTTACGATAAAGGTATTCTGTCATGATTAATCAGAAATCCAATCTGGCCACCATGGCCAAAAGGCCGCCATTTTGATAACCTATTCCAAGCTTCAACTCAACAAAGAACCTATTCCGTCTTTGCGTATTGCAGAGCTATCTTCTCTTATCAAAAGATATGGATTGTTACGTCATTTGTTTGTGAGTGCAACGTCATCAATTTTTGAGAAAACGACGTAATTTTCTCACACAAACCAATGACGTAACAATTAATATCTGCTCTCAAGAGAAGATACCTCTGCAATACGCAAAGACGGAATAAGAAAAGAGCAAACGTGATATTAAGTATTGAAAAGATCGAAAATTTGCGATATTTTTTGTTGGGGGGGGGGGGGGGGGAGAGATTATTACTTCTACCGTATGTATAACTTTAGACCAAGGAATCAATGACTTTCTCTCTCTTAATTGTTTTTGTTTCGGTTTGTTTGTGTTAGCGGTCTATTAACAGCTGAGGTATTTTAGAACGAGCCAGGTTTAAGTGGTGAAGGAAAAACCGGGAACCCCGGAACTACAAAACACCGACCTAAGGCCAATACCTGTCGATTGCCCTACGAAGGCATCAAACACCAACGACCAAGTGGTGGAAGACTAGTGACCGTAAATAGTCAGACGCCTTAACCACTTTGCCAACGACACCGAAATCTAGACACAATACATACAAGTTTTGTTTTATGATGTCATGTAGTTCACCAAAGCGGGCCATCTATGGATTTTGTCCCCATATTGAGACAAACCAGTGTTCCTAACAGTGTTAATTGATATTTCCTGTTACCGTTCATTATGTAGGGTAATCGTAACAACTGGGTAATACTTTTCAGCCTATGTGACCAGCTACAACACTGTGTTGGGTGCCTTCGGCATGGTATTTCCGTAAGGTAGCCTCCAGCAACCCATACACACACGGAAACGAGTCCTTAAATGACCAAATAGGACGTTGAACCAAATTAAATGAAACCGACCAGAATCGTGGCCCATTCATGAATACACAAATATCAGCATCTCAAATACTTGCAGGTTACATTAAAGTTGTTGTTTTTTTCGTTGACCACCGATGAGACAAAGCATTCTAGTAGGTTTCGTTCACATATACACACAACGTATGTTCATTCACGGTTGACGATCAACATAAAAACATAACAACATGTTTTCTTTTGTCCTTTGTTCTTTCAAGCAATCAAAAATGTCTGAGAACCCAAAACGTGTAGCTGTCATTGGCGCAGGTGTGGCAGGACTGAGTGTCCTCAGAAATCTCACTGATACAAGCAAGAACTATATCCCGACATGTTTTGAAAGAGGAAGTGACATAGGTGGTGTCTGGGTGTATAACAAAAACACCCATATCGATGAAAATGGAATGCCAGTTTTCACAAGCATGTATCGGGATTTAATGTAAGTGTAATAAACAATACAATATTAAACAACAATTACTCTAAAAGTGTGTATCACAACTTTCAAAATTTGTTTAAAACACAGTCCAAGTAGAGAACTTCTACCGTTTACAAAAATGTCATTAAAATGTTAGAAGCAACTACATTGTCCACTACACACTTTCATATAGCTCCTCAAATATTACATTTAATTAGTCAAGTCGTATTGCAAAGATATGCTCGGCATGTCAGCCTTAGTGTATTAGCATTCTAACATACTAATTGATGATTCCCTAATCGAACATAAGAGCTATGTGTAAAGTATTAGTTTTGAGAAATGGTTGTAACATAAATATATTTATCTTTGACATTTGGTCAAACCACTGACATTAAGAAACATATGAAAGACGACTAACCACAGCTTCATTGACATCATAACAAACCAAAACTCCATCGAGATATTTTTTCTTTGTTCGTTAGGCTTTACATGTATGGAGATAAGAATGATATTCGCTAGCTCAGGGGCACAATTTTATATATATATTTATACATTGTAGGACCAATATTCCAAAGCAATTGATGGCTTTTCCGGACTTTTCGTATCAACCTGGGCCGTCTTACATATCACGACCCGATGTGTGCGACTATTTACAAAGATACGCTGACAAATACGACCTCAGACAGCATATAAAGGTTTGTTTATAAACGTATTTCTCATGGCTGCAGATTGTCAAGATTGATCAAATTATTGTCCGTGACAATGGCTGTTTCACATGCGCTATACAGCTAAATATAGCTTTAAATAAACCGTACCCATACCCACCTGCTTGCGGCTGGCACGCGTCATATCCATGCCGTTTGTTCCATATTCAATCGGCATACTCCATCCGGCACGTTCCATATCCATCATGCACGCTCCTCATCCGTCCTGCACGCTCCCTATCCACCGACAAGCTGCATATACGACCGTCATGCTGCAAATAGGACCGTCACGCTTCATAATCCCTGACACACACCATACCTGTCAGGCATATTTTATATTTATCACATATCTGTTGAATCTTGTTATAGTAATACAAGCAATTTTCAGACCATGAAATACAACGTTCTGTATTACACATGTGCAATGCTGAATGTTGTATTTACCTACTAGCCGGAACTACTTTTTATTGGAATCCCCTTGCCATGGAGAACTGAAAAGTTCCCGGTATTTGCAAAAAACAATTAAGTTTATAAAATCTTTGTATCGATCTCTACCAAATTCGGCAAGTATGTGATAAAAGCAAGATCCGCGCACTCGTAAATATATTCTTCCACGCCATAAATTCGTGCTTTCTGATTCGTTAGAAAAACACAAGTGTGTGGTCTTGCATATGTATTAAATGCTAATATTTGATATGCTAAAACAGGGTATAATAATACCGCTCCCATAATGGAGATATCAGATTGAAAGTGAATAGAGTATGAATAGAATCATAACTATAGTAAAAAAGCATAGTCGTCATTTTACCTACATTTGGCTTGTTGAGTCAAAAAGATAAACAAGTACCTAACAGCTAAATATTGTTTTTATAAAAATATGGCGATATATAGATATAAAGAAATTGTTATGTATAATGTTTCAAAACGTTCTGCTTATTGATTTGTATAACCCCACGTATCATTGTCTTAAGAATACTTACTTACATTTTGTATTATTAGAAGAATATTTTATATCGCTTTTATACTTTCGATTTCTCATCAGATGAACACGTTTGTTCAAACTGTTCGTCCCAATGGCAAAGAAAGAGATACGAAATGGACTGTTAGCTATTTCGACGTGAGGAAAAAAGATGAGGTTCACAAAGAAGTTTTCGATAACGTTATTGTGTGCAGCGGGTAAGAGATGCCATCTATCGATTGATTAAGAAAATTATTGATGCTACCTTCATTTTTTTTAACAGATTTACGCTTTAGTGGGCAAAAGTAAAGGGGAAAGTGAAAATAGAAAAGTCGGATCAAGCCACATTTAAAAAAGATAAAACAATGTGGGTTTTTTTAATCTCAAAAATAAAGCTTAATCACGTGGGATTGAAATGCATTTTTGGAAGTGAATGTATTGCATGATCATTGCTAGTGTACATAATAAAGTATCAAAGTATATCTATTTATAAGTTTTTTGCAATCATACCAGAAGTACAATTACAAAAATACTTTAAATCACATTATTTACATTATGTAACGAAGTTTATTGGTGATTTGATTGAATATAATCACTAATTTGACATTATTCGTGAGTATTTCGTCAATTTAACTGTGACACTCTTTCAAATATTTTATATTCATGAGTAATTTATACAAAATTAGTTCTTCAGTGTTCTTTCCTTTTTGTGTTTAAGCGGACTTCCATGCATCTTATTGAAACGTGTGATATAACCAAATCTCGTACCTAAAGCATTATTAAGATGACAACACAGACAGAAATATAGACTTGTGATTTCTTATTCAGGTAGATTTGTCATTTGTAATGACATAATCTTCAGACTTGATACAGCTTTGATGTAAATATCCATTATCTTTTTGAATCTGCAAAACACAACAAAGATAAATTTGGATTGTTTCACAAACGTCTTGCTTACAGAATCTGCAAGTACTAAGTTTATTTATTCCAATTTCAAGTCACCATGAGAAACCCTATTCGCCGGAGGTCGACGGACTCGACAAATTCAAAGGCGAAGTCCTCCATAGTCATAACTACAGGATCCCGGAGTACTTTAAGGACAAGAAAGTTGTTATACTTGGAGCTTCATTTTCTGGACAGGATTTAGCCGTTGGGATATCGCGGTATGGAAAAAAGGTAACGCAAATCTACAAAATATGCCGGCATGTTATTTTTATCAAGAAACATATTTTCTGCAGGCTATTATATATAAGATGCAGTCTCTCCACGATGTCAGTATGAAACATTTTTTGCTTAACAAAGATCAATGATTTAGCAGGAGCCGGGATAAACTATCTAGGTTTTGGGTGATTTTAGATGGCAATCAAAAAGAGGTAGGATAAATGTACTCGTTGTCGTTTTCTATAGATCACAGAACATGTAGAACATTAACCGAATTTGATTATGAAATATTTTTTTTACAATTTTATCGTTAATTGCTTGTTTATCAATTTCTACAGTAAACATGTTTTTCTCGGTCGTTTTATGATGGGTCAACTATATCATTGAGCTTTCTTGACTAATAAGCTAGACTAAAATAAACGTTTTTTTCATGGATTTTGTTCAAACATATTTTCTTATTTATAATCATAACGATGGACTTGGTAGAATAGGAATATGTCTACCGATCAGAAAACTATAAGGAATTTATGCTAAAGGTACAAAATTCCAACGCTTTGAGTTGAATTTCCATCAAAGGAAAAGCTCCAATAGGTTTCATATAATTCGTATTTCATCACCGGGACTCTTGATTAAATACATACCAATTATGACATTTGTAACGCGAATACCTATCAGCATCATGACTTGAAAAAATAAATTAAAAAAAACTCCTTCAGAAGCAAACAACATTTATTATCTTTGAATATAAAGAAAATACCATAACTTTATTGGAAAAATCATTTTATTATATTTAGGTTTTCCTCAGTCATGTGAAGGACCCCCTTCTGACAGTACTGCCAGCAAAAGTGGTGGAAAAACCAGGAATCAAACATATGACTGAAAGTGGGGTAGTTTTCCTCGATGACACCAATGAAGAAGTGGATGTTCTTCTGTTCTGCACTGGTTACCGAACTCATTTTCCCTTTCTGTCCAAAGACGTATTGCAAATTAACTGCCAGCGCGTTACACCAGTGTACAAGCACATTGTGCACATTAAATTCCCCACCCTGTTCTTTGTCGGTATTCCAAAACTTCTGAGTTATTTCCCACAAAGCTTCGAAATAGCAAAAGCTATAGTTGCCATTTTGAATGGTACTGTCATACTACCGTCAGAAGACCAGATGTCGGATGATGCCGAAAACGATTTCGCCCAGAGAAAGAAAGAGGGGCTGGATGACTCTCAAGCTCACTTCATGGGGGATGGAGATCGTCAATGGCGCTTCAACAAGGATATAGCAAAGATGGCAGGGCTCGATCCTCTCCCTACTTCTTTTCAGCGTCTCTGGGACTACGTAATAGTTCAAAGAGATCATCATTTCCTCACTTTCCGCAAACAGAATTTTGATATTATTGATTCTGACAAAATTGTTGAAGTTCAGTAATGAAGAGGCTGGCTACTTTGAATGATGATCTCATTACCGATAGCTCAGTGTATGTAAGACAATATCATATCTTCTATATATTTACAGTTCGTAATCTTTATTACAAAGAATTATATTTCATAGGATTTTTAAGATTTTACTGAATGACAACTTATAAACTGGAACATTGTGATGAATCATACGGTTACGCAGAAAGCTATCCTAAGGACTTTTAATTTTCACAAACTTTTTGCAGTTCAGAATTGATTGAATCGGTGAACTAAAAAAAACACATTAACGTATGTGACCTGATCGTAGCGTATTTCATGTTGACAAAGAGTTATTGGTAATGGTATATACCCAAAGAACTATAAATCGTGTACTTAACGTATGAAGTGATAAGGTAATATACAATATATATTTTTCTACATGTCATCGCCATGATAATAATGTTTGATTGGTTATATCTTGGTCTGGAAAAAACTGCTCTGTTCTTGATTGAAGCTGCGAACGCGCTATCGATTAAACACAAGAAATAAGCGTAAGTAATAGCAGTTTAATTTAATGGGACACCATGCTATACAGACTTTCCATAAGACTATGTTTTAACAGTTACAAAAGCATATGAGAATTTAGGAAAATACTATCATTTATGTATTTTCGTTGTTATTTAGGGAGATATTATTTTTGCATTTGATATATATAAATAGTTATGCTATTTTCATAGTACACTTGGAAACAAAACCACCGATATATTAGAGAAATTTAACGCATATTCAGAGATTTAAATTGCTTACGAGAAACATGGGGAGACTCAGGCTTAATGAAAAATTATGAAATTAATGAAACGACGTGCTATGTGTAATGTTTCTAGAAAACATCAAAATTAAGATCTTTTTCATGCAAACATTAATTCCGATATTTGAAAAACAAGCCCTTGACTAAAGTACTCTGAGTAAATAAACACTTCAGAAGATGCAATCAGTGAAGAAGCCCACGTATATGAAGATAATTTATATAAACCGTAAATTCATAAATAACTAGAGATTGATGACTACATACACTTATTTCCCTTTAGGGCTCAGGTTAAACCTATTTCATCAATCAAGACCTAGTTATCTTTACCATATCCTCAGAATATCTTGGTGCTTGCTTGTATTTTATCGTACAAATAGATTGAAACGCGTTTTCTAATAAACTAATAACTCTTGATAATACAACACTGTTACTAACTATATATTTATGATTGTAATAAATGATTAAACTCATAATAATAAGATATTGTTATTGTTACCTGAAATATGTTTATGTTACTGGATTTTTTTAACAGTTTGTATCTTCATATTAACTTTCATTGCGACTGTTTCGTTTCCGGACACCTTAAAAAAGTAAGGACACCTTACTAAGCAATAACTGAAGTTTGGTCTTAGTGTTAAGTGTTGGCCCAACTGAGGGAAGTTATGGGTTCTTTTCAATAAACAAGACAAATCAATGTCCGAGGAAATTGGTACTTAATTTTCTCTGCCTGACTTTTAGCTTTACATAGGTTACGGTAACGGACTGCTGTACTGCAATTAGTATAATATGACCTTGTGTGACCTGGTGGAATTTGAATGTATAATGTGACCGTGTGTGACCTGGTAAAATTTGTATGTAAAATGTGACTTTTTGTGACCTGGTAGAATTTGAATGTATAATGTGATCTTGTGTGACCTGGAAGAATTGGCATGTTAAATGTGACCTTGTGTGACCTGGTGGAATTTGAATGTATAATATGACCTTGTGTGACCTAGTAGAATTTGAATGTATAATGTGACCTTTGTGACCTGGAAGAATTGGCATGTATAATGCGACCCTGCGTGACCTGGTGGAATTTAAATGTATAATATGACCTTGTGTGACCTGGTAGAATTTCCATGTATAATGTTACCTTGTGTGTCCTGGAAGAATCGGCATGTATAATGTGACCTTGTGTTACCTGGTAAAATGTGCATGCTTATTAAGACCTTGTGTGACCTTGTAGAATTTGCATGCTTAATGAGACCTTGTGTGACCAGGAGAAATGTGCATGCATAATGTGACCTTGTGTGACATGAAGAAACCCATACTACGACGCCCTGTTAAGACATTTCAGTGGGATGATACTTTAAAGGGGGCCAGTTTATACACCTGACCTTTCATAACGTTTTTTTTTTCATTTTCGTTTCTGAAGACCACGTTATTATTGTTTTACTATGATATAACAACTTTGACTCAATACCTTAAAACGATAATTTCGTATGGATATGTAACCACAATAAGGTCGATACAAAATATTTTCTGGCAGTTAATAATAGGAATATAAATATTCGATTTAATCATTCCTGTTCCACTGCTAAAACCGTTAAATATAATTGTTTTAACGGTGTAACTATAGCTTTGATCATTCAATTATAGAACGGAAAGCATACCTTCGGGCACTTTAATGAAAAACAAAATCGCAAAGGTCAAACAAAGAAAAAATAATAATCAGCGGGGCTAGACCGGGATATGAACCCTATATCCCATATTATAAAACAGTTTTATAAATGACTGAGATAAACTGTCAACGGAAGTGTTCTTGTCTAAGTGTGATATAGTTGTTTCCAAAACAAAATTAAAGGGATGTTCTGTATATATATTGAGTGCAGCGGGATAGGAATCCTTAAATTATAT
>NW_018479730.1:0-3133 GCF_002113885.1 Mizuhopecten yessoensis | reverse complement strand
CATGACGCTGTCAACAGGGAACTCGCCTTCTTCATGACGCTGTCAACAGGGAACTCGCCTTCTCCATGACGCTGTCAACAGGGAACTCGCCTTCTCCATGACGCTGTCACAAGGGGACAAGAGCTCTCCATGACCCTTCAAAAAGGGACGAAGACCGCCCTCTATATTTCATCTTGAAATTTCCTCACAAAGCATGACAATGGTGGCTTACATATGACTTTTCGTCTTTTCGCTTTGTAACCAGCGAAAAAACGCTAATCAGCAAAACGAAATAACGAAAAGACAAAAACCCACTAAAGCGAAAAAACGAAAAACATACAAAGCGCCAACCTAAATAACGAAAAGACGAACAACCGCAAAAACCAAAATGGGGTCCTTTCTCCCTCCTTTTGACGTTATTTTGTTTTGTCGCTTGGCGTCTTTACGAGGGCGACAAAACAAAAAGACCAAATGCCATATATAAGTCATCATATGTGATACGTGATAGACACAATAAACACAGGTAGGGTCGAAGTTCTGTTTTAATAAAGGTCAAATCATCGATGAACTCCAGCCGGCGATCAACTCCATAGACTTGACACCGCTATTATTGACTTACAGCCACTGTAATAACGGGAAACATGCATTGTAAAATTGGAAAAATGCGAAATATGCAAATCGGATATTTAATACCTGTACATAATTTCACTGGAGCCTTCCGGATTTTTTTCATCCCGTAACATCGATCAACCGATCTGACCATATCGCACAAACGGGGGCGATCGATTGTTAAATCTTCAAGGTGTGCGCAATATGCGCAGACGGTGTGCAAACGGTAATTTTGATGCGTTGTGCGATCACGCAACTGCACAAATAGGTAGCAAAATAATGTGTTTTTTTAACTTAAAACGTCAAACACACGTCGTCAGTACCGTTCGTACAATATACTAACACTTTTCAAGTCAACTATTTGTCTTCACTCTATATCCGGTCCGTATTTATTTCTCTTTTCGGTTATAAACGCTGTGATGAGGTGCCGAAAATTCCCCAGTGTATTGTAAGAAAGAACCAGAAGCTGGTAATTGGCAATCATATGTAGCATAGACAACATATACAAAATGTAGGTGATAAATGGAAATACAGGGTGTGGCCTTACCAGCAAATACAATAGTTGGGTGATAATTTGAAATACAGGGTGTGGCCTTACCAACAAATACAATAGGTAGGTGATAATTGGAAATACAGGGTGTGGCCTTACCAACCAATACAATATGTATGCGATAAATGGGAATACTGGGTGTGGCTTTAGCAACAAATACAATATGTGGTTGAAAAAATGGAAATACCGGGTGTGGTCTTACCAAAAAATATAATAGGTGGGTGATAATTTGAAATACAGGGTGTGGCTTAACAAACAAATACAATAGGTGGTTTATAATTGGAAATACATCGTGTGGCCTTACCAACAAATACAATATGTGAGTGATAAATGGATATACAGGGTGTGGCTTACCAACAAATACAATATGTACGTGATAAATAGAAACACAGGGTGTAGCCATACCTACAAGTACAATATGCAGGTGATAAATGGATATATAGGGTGTGGCTTACAAACAAGTACAATATGTAAGTGATAAATGAAAACACATGGTGTGGCCTTACCAACAGATACAATATGTAGGTGATAAATGGATATATAGGGTGTGGCTTACCAACAAATACAATATGTAGGTGATAAATGGAAACACAGGTTGTGGCCTAACCAATAAATACAATATGAAGGTGATAAATGGATATATAGGGTGTGGCTTACCAACAAATACAATATGTAGGTGATAAATAGAAACACAGGGTGTGGCCTTACCAACAAATTCAATATGTAGGTGATAAATGGAAACACAGGTTGTGGCCTTACCAACAAATACAATATGTAGTGATAAATGGAAACACAGGATGTAGCCTTACCAATAAATACAATATGTAGGTGATAAATGGAAACACAGGGTGTGGCCTTGCCAACAAATACAATATGTAGGTGATAAATTGAAACACAGGTTGTGGCCTTACCAACAAATATAATATCTAGGTGATAAATGGAAACACAGGGTGTGGCCTAACCAACAAGTACAATATGTAGGTGATAAATGGAAACACAGGGTGTGGCCTTACCAACAAATACAATATTTAGGTGATAAATGGAAAAACAAGGTGTGGCCTAACCAACAAGTATAATATGTAGGTGATAGATGGAAACACAGGGTGTTGCCTTACCAACAAATACAAAATGCAGGTGATAAATAGAATTACAGGATGTAGCCTTACCAACAAATACAATATTTAGGTGATAAATGGAAAAACAAGGTGTGGCCTAACCAACAAGTATAATATGTAGGTGATAGATGGAAACACAGGGTGTTGCCTTACCAACAAATACAAAATGTAGGTGATAAATAGAATTACAGGATGTAGCCTTACCAACAAATACAATATTTAGGTGATAAATGGAAACACAGGTTGTGGCCTTACCAACAAATACAATATGTAGGTGATAAATGGAAACACAGGGTGTAGCCATACCAACAAATACAATATGTGGCTGATAAATGGAAACACAGGGTGTGGCCTACCCAACAAATACAATAGGTGGGTGATAAATGGACACACAGGGTGTAGTTATACCAACAAATACAATATATGGCTGATAAATGGAAACACAGGGTGTGGCCTACCCAACAAATACAATATATGGGTGATAAATGGAAACACAGGGTGTGGCCTACCCAACAAATACAATAGGTGGGTGATAAATGGAAACACAGGGTGTGGCCTACCCAACAAATACAATAGGTGGGTGATAAATGGAAACACAGGGTGTAGTTATACCAACAAATACAATATATGGCTGATAAATGGAAACACAGGGTGTGACCTACCCAACAAATACAATATGTGGGTGATAAATGGAAACACATGGTGTGGCCTTACCAACAAGTACAATATGTAGGTGATAAATGGAAACACAGGGTGTGGCCTTGCCAACAAATACAATATGTAGGTGATAAATAGAAATACAGGGTGTGGTCTTACCAACAAATACAATATGTATTTGATAAATGGAAACACAGGGTGTGGCCTTACCAACAAATACAAT